>NC_090737.1:83379587-83399587 GCF_036898095.1 Palaemon carinicauda | reverse complement strand
TACAAGAAAGGAAAGTTTCATGTAAAAAAAGGGTGTCATACAAGAAAGGAAGGTATGATGTAAAAAAAAGAAAGGCGTCATACAAGTAAAAAATGTGTCATACAAGACAAGAAGGTGTCATAAAAAAAAGGAAAGGTTTCTCATGAGAAAATGACGGCAACAGACATGAAAATAAGGTGTCATACAAGAAATGAAGGTTTCATACATGAAAGGAAGGTATCATGTAAGAAATGAAGGTGTCACACAAGAAATGAAGGGATCATACAAGAAAGGAAGGTATCATACAAGAAAGAAATGTGTCCTGTAAGAAAGGAAGGTGTCATGTAAGAAAAGAATGTGTCATACAAGAAAGGAAGGTTTCATATAAGAAAGGAAAGTTTCATGTAAAAAAAGGGTGTCATACAAGAAAGGAAGGTATGATGTAAAAAAAGAACGGCGTCATACAAGTAAAAAATGTGTCATACAAGACAAGAAGGTGTCATACAAAAAAGGAAAGGTTTCTCGTAAGAAAATGACGGTAACAGACATGAAAATAAGGTGTAATACAAGAAATGAAGGTTTCATACAAGAAAGGAAGGTATCATGTAAGAAATGAAGGTGTCACACAAGAAATGAAGGGATCATACAAGAAAGAAAGGTGTCCTGTAAGAAAGAAAGGTGTCATGTAAGAAAAGAATGTGTCATACAAGAAAGGAAGGTTTCATACAAGAAAGAAAGGTGTCCTGTAAGAAAGAAAGGTGTCATGTAAGAAAAGAATGTGTCATACAAGAAAGGAAGGTTTCATACAAGAAAGAAAGGTGTCCTGTAAGAAAGAAAGGTGTCATGTAAGAAAAGAATATGTCATACAAGAAAGGAAGGTTTCATACAAGAAAGGAAAGTTTCATGTAAAAAAGAAAGGCGTCATACAAGTAAAAATGTGTCATACAAGAAATGAAAGTATCACACAAGAAATGAAGATAACACACAAGAGAAGAAAGGAAGATGTCATGTAAAGAAGGGAAGGTGTCATGTAAAAAAGGGAAGGTGTCATGTAAGAAAGAAAGGTGTCCTACAAGTAAAGAATGTGTCATACAAGAAAGGAAGGTTTCATACAAGAAAGGAAGGTATCGTGTAAAAAATAAAGGTGTCATACAAGTAAAGAATGTGTCATATAAGAAATGAATGTATCATACAAGAAATGAAGGTAACATACAAGAAAAGAAAGGAAGGTGCCATGTTAGAAAAGGTGTCATACAAGTAAAGAATGTCATACAAGAAATGAAGGTATCAAACAAGAAAGGAGGATGTCCTACAAGTAAAGAATGTGTCATACCAGAAATTAAGGTAACATACAAGACAAGATAGGAAGGTGTCATGTTAGAAAAGAAGGTGTCATACAAGTAAAGAAGGTGTCATACAAGAAATGAAGGTGTCATACAAGAAATGAAGGTAACATACGAGACAAAAAAGGAAGGTGTCATGTAAGAAAAGAAGGTGTCCTACAAGTAAAGAATGTGTCATACAAGAAAGGAAGGTTTCATACAAGAAAGGAAGGTATTGTGTAAAAAATAAAGGTGTCATACAAGTAAAGAATGTGTCATATAAGAAATGAATGTATCATATAAGAAATGAAGGTAACATACAAGACAAGAAAGGAAGGTGCCATGTTAGAAAAGGTGTCATACAAGTAAAGAATGTCATACAAGAAATGAAGGTATCAAACAAGAAAGGAGGATGTCCTACAAGTAAAGAATGTGTCATACCAGAAATTAAGGTAACATACAAGACAAGAAAGGAAGGTGTCATGTTAGAAAAGAAGGTGTCATACAAGTAAAGAAGGTGTCTTACAAGAAATGAAGGTGTCATACAAGAAATGAAGGTAACATACGAGACAAAAAAGGAAGGTGTCATGTAAGAAAAGAAGGTGTCCTACAAGTAAAGAATGTGTCATACAAGAAAGGAAGGTTTCATACAAGAAAGGAAGGTATCGTGTAAAAAATAAAGGTGTCATACAAGTAAAGAATGTGTCATATAAGAAATGAATGTATCATATAAGAAATGAAGGTAACATACAAGACAAGAAAGGAAGGTGCCATGTTAGAAAAGGTGTCATACAAGTAAAGAATGTCATACAAGAAATGAAGGTATCAAACAAGAAAGGAGGATGTCCTACAAGTAAAGAATGTGTCATACCAGAAATTAAGGTAACATACAAGACAAGATAGGAAGGTGTCATGTTAGAAAAGAAGGTGTCATACAAGAAATGAAGGTGTCATACAAGAAATGAAGGTAACATACGAGACAAAAAAGGAAGGTGTCATGTAAGAAAAGAAGGTGTCCTACAAGTAAAGAATGTGTCATACAAGAAAGGAAGGTATCATACAAAAAAGGAAGGTGTCATACAAGATAAGGCAAGATAATCGTCAGAACATAATAAAAACAAAGATTTTTTAAGAAAGAACCCGAGATTATCCATTAAAGGTTAGTGTCAAAGATTGCAGTGATCACCACTGTGAGGTCAGTGACAAAACGAAAAACAGATAATATCATATATGAACAATGTTTAATTAAACGTTATATTAAGGGAAAATGTATTTTAAATAGAAAGCTTTATAAGAAGGAAACAGATAGCAGACGAGATACGTTTGCAAAAATTCAGATTAAAAAAAAATAAAGAAAAAAAAAACGTTATGAAAAACAAAGCTAGGAATATTGGGAGTTGAATGGCACGACAGGATTAGAAAAGAAACTATAAGAGAGGTTACTCGAGTGCCATGTGTGGATGAGATTGTGGTGAGGGGCAGATGGAGATGGTTTGGGCGTGCTCTTCGCACTCCCCAAGAGAGATCAGTTCACCAAACTTTCAACTGGGCTCCACAAGGCACTAGAAGAGTTGGAAGTCCCAGGCTTACATGGCTGAGGGCTATGAAGCGTGAAGTAGGAGATGATTAATGGAGAAGTATTGAATTAAAAGCTCAAGATAGAGACGACTGGCGAAATCTAACCGAGGCCCTTTGCGTCAATAGGCGTAGGAGGAGATGATGATGATACCAGAATAGTTAGAAAAAAAATACGAGACTTTCATTTGCATGAAAAATATCGTGTAAGAATGAAAGAAGGAAGGAACAGAAAATCCCGAAAGAAAATGCAAGGCTAAAAGAGGAGACACAGAATAACCTAAGAGTGATAATCACATAAAAGATAACACAGGTAATTCAATGAAAAATGACTAGCGGAAAAATACATGAAAAAAAAAAAAAAAAAAAACGCAAATGCTAAAAAAAGGGGGACATAGGAAAGCAACAGGTGGAATCTTATCATTGAAGAGAACGAAAAAAAAGAAAACCTAAAGGAAGAATAAAAGACAAACGTAATCTGTCTTGAAAGTAGGACAAGGAGAACCCATTTGTGAGAGATTAAACCTAAACCTAAACCAGGGAGACCGCTTTTTTTAAGAAGTCTAATCCGATAACGACACGCTTGGGAACCTGAAATTAATTTTCATAATGGTAAACGTCTCACCCACATCTTTCTTTTACCTTCTGCAATGTTCCTTGCAATATCAGTCCGTTGCCGTTTGTCTGTCTGTGAATGTGCATGTGAGTTTGTGTGTGTATATATATATATATATATATATATATATATATATATATATATATATGTATATATGCATTATATCTATATACAGTATATATACAGTATATATATATATATATATAAACATATATATATTTATATATATATATATATATGTGTGTATATATGCATTATATTCATATACAGTATATATATATATATATATATATATATATATATATATGTGTGTGTATATATATACGTATATATATATATATCTATATAAATACACACACACACACACACACATATATATATATATATATATACATATATATAAATGAATAAATATAATACTGTATGTCTGAAAGTTTATTGGAAAGTAATCTGCATATAGGATTCATCCTAATTCTTATGCCATATAAGGAAAATCAAAATACGAAAACCAGAATGAAATTGATAAAGTCATAAGAAAGTAACATGAGTATCTTGAGCTATTCATCCAAGCTCACCTATACGAGCAGGAGTAAGACACAATAAGAAACGTAAAATATAAAAAAATGAAGCATTAGTCTCTCAGGAAATAGTTCTAAGACATCTTAATGTTGATTTCGAACTTGGCTAATGCATCCAGCGCGCTAGGCAAAAATCTGTAGCATTTCAAAACTTACTTTCAATACAAGCAGATATGAATTCTGGACACATTATTCAATGCAACCCGAATGCATGATAAAAATTATTGACTTCATTGTAAAGAAGATTTTATATCATAAAACAATTTCAAAGAATATAATCCAGAAGAAACACAGTTACATTTCTGGTAATGTATCTACAGATTTCTTAGTTTTATCTGTATTAGATGTCTTGCTTGCTTCATAAATGTGCACTTATTATAATGTTTTATCTAAATAAAACGTATCTCAGTATGAATCAAGCTATAAATCTGAAATTATATACAAGAAAAATGGATTTATCTTTTGCAGGAATATCTCCTCAGGGGATAACACACCGATGAATGTCAATTATTATCATTATTATTAATTGCTAAGGTACAATTCTAGTTGGAAATGAAGGATGCTATAAGTCCAGGTGCTCCAAGAGGGAAAATAGCCAGGTGAGTAAAGGAAACAAGGAAAAATAAAATATCTCAAGAACAGTAGCAACATTAAAATAAATAATCCCTATAGAATCTATAAAAACTTTAACAAAACAAGAAGAAGAGAAATAAGATATAATAGTGTGCCCGAGTGTACCCTCAAGCAAGATAACTTAATGCTAGTAAAATGATAATAATAGCAAATACTATTATTATTTTTACTAGCCAAACTACAACTCTGGTTGGAAAAGCAGAATGCTACAAGCACAAGAGTCCAACAGGGAAAGCAGCCCAGTGAGGAAAGGAAAAAAATGGAACAACAAATAAACTATAAAACGAGACATGTCAATCTGTTCAAGAGAAAATAATCTCTAAAAAAGTTCCTCCGATTCAACAGCTAAATTAGGAAGACCATTCCACAATTTTGTCCCAGATGGAATAAAACTCATAGAATACTGTGTAGTATTGAGCCTTATGGTAGAGAATGCATGGATGTTAGAATTAATTGCAAACCTAGTACTACGTACAGGATGGTACAGTCTAGGAAGATTGTATACAATTTTGGGCAGAATTATGAAAAATATATTGAATTACACTGTAAATCAAAGTACTAGATATACCGATTGAAAATAATGTATGATGATCATATTTGTCGAAAGGTAAAAACAGAAAGAAATATATAAACTCAATTCTTAAGTTAAGCTTAGCAATTGTACGCTTTATCATATTTATGGTTGTGATAATCAACGGTGAATACTAGTCACATAGGAACTTATATAGTTGAGTCCATCATTCACACAATTCTATACGACAAATTAAAAAGGCAACGTGCTTGACCATCTAAACATAAAATAATTTTTCTTAGACAATTTTCTTCTAAAGTTAAATCCAGCAAAAAGAACGTAGAAATATTCAATCTATCAACAGCGAATACTAATTACATAAGGACTTAATACAGTTAATTCCATCATTCATACAATTCTATACGATAAATCAAAAATCAACATGCTTGACCAACTAAAAAGAAAATTCTTCTTAGGCAATTCTTTAAAGTGAAATCCGGCAAAAAGAACGTGGAAAGACCCAATCTTTTTAACAATCTATTAAAACAGAATCTGAAACAGGCCTTTAGTGGTTAGACAAGAGATAGATCACCAGAAGCTTGAATCATCCAGAGCTTAATTCCTCGAAGCGTGGTGTCATGTTCTGCCAGATTCATGCGTTGACCGCTATGACCCCGAGCCCTCAAAACTCGGCCCCGGGAAGCCTTGTTGGAGTAATTGATTCATCAAGGGGATGACCGACTTGCTAATGTAGGGTTAACTCTCGCAAGAGAATTAGCGAGTTTCATTATTCATGTCACCTAAGTTTATTTATTGACTCGTTCTTGAGGGTGAAATATAGCGAGGTTAGCCAATATGAATCTGGGTTGGGTCTTTCATATTATTATTATTTGTTAAGCTACAACCCTAGTTGGAAATGCAGAATGCTATAAGCTCTGGGGCCCCAACAGGGAAATAGCGCAGTGAGAAAAGGAAACAAGGAAAATAAAATATTTTAAGAACAGTAACAACATTAAAATAAATATTTCCTATATAAACTATAAAAACTTTAACAAAACAAGAGGAAGAGAAGTTAGATAGAATAGTGTGATTGAGTGTGCCTCAAGCAAGAGATAATCGTGAGATTAGACGTCTTCAGCTGTTGGAAAACAGGGAAAATAACCCAGTGAGGAAAGGAAATGAAAAAGGACAAGAGAAGTTTAAGAACAATAATATAAAAATAAATCTTTCATATATAAACTACTACGTTAGAATGACTACAGAGTATTTTACAGCTTAACTGAAACTAACTACATAACTTACGGAAATATTAAATATTGAAAACAAGAATGAAAAATTTAAAGATGATTGCAGTAGTTTCTTTTGTCTATTTCAACGCTTAAGTTGAGTCTATTCTATTACCTATATAAAAAAGGCCTTAAGGCCACTCATGAATGGTAGAGGCAAGGGACAGTGACTATGCCCTATCAAGCAGGACAATGCACTAGAGACTGACCATATTACATATGATCAGCGCACAAGCCACCTCTCAAAAAAAGCTAGGACCAAGGAGGGCTAGGCACTGGCTTCTGATGACTCAGCAGATAAACCTATAGTCTCCCCCAAACGATCCTTCCTTAGCTCACAAGGATGGTAAGGTTGCAGTGACCAAGGGAACTAACGACTTTCAGCAGGACTAGAACCCCAGTCTGGCGTTCACCAGTCAGGGACGTTATCACATCGGCCAGTACAACAACGAAAATGTTAAATATGAAAACAAGAAGGAAAAATCTAAATATGATTACTGTAGTTTATTTTATGTATCTCAATGTCTAAGTTATGTGTCTATTGCCTACATGACAATTGGTTTACATAACCAATAAATGTACCTCATATATAGAACAACCTGTAGTTAATTGCATATACTAACAGATGTGTTATCGGTGTCTTTGAATATAAGCAAAGTAGAAAGTCAAAATCATAACGACTATACCTTTAACACAAAAACTAAATTGTGGCAGTTTTAAGCACTGCACCAAAAAAGTCATTTAATACTCGAGTCTGTCGATAACAGAAGTGTTTTTTTGGTACCGAAGACAGTAAAAAGAAATAAGAAGAAATGGGGTTGAAAGAAAACACAAAAAATATTTTGATAAATTTAATAAGAGATTCGGTAGCAAACAAAACAATGTGCTTCCATATCAAACTAATATAAAGGAAGGCATAGGGTGGAAAATAAAACCAAATAGAATATTGATAACAAAATTAACATGAAAAAGATGTGGATATAAAAGTTGGGTGAAACTGGCTGTAAAAGAGAGACAGATTCAGTGTCCACATGTCATTTTTGGGGGTCTTATCTCCAAACCAATGTGAATCCTGGAATATATAGTTAAGTCACTTGCCTTTCATGTTATTTACAAGATACGACTTTACCCAAAATGTAGTACAGTATAATTGAGAAAATAAAATAGTTAGCGAAGATAATGAAAAAAAAAAACATACAGATTATCAGAAAAATTAGAAACTCATCTTGTATAAACATCACGAAGTTATGAAAAAAAAAAAGTTTCTACTATCTTGAGCGTTTACATATTTGAAATGGGGTATTGAATTTAAAAGTCCTACATTACTTTGCATTTATCCATAAAAAAAAATGGGCAATGTAGAACGAATGTAAAAAGGAGGTCCTTTCCATAAAGAATTATACCTTGCTCAATCACTGTATTTATCAAATTCTTATAACATGTTTTTTTTTCTTATTGGAAATATATATGTATAAATATATTATCGGTTAAGTCTTATCACACTCGAAAAATAACACAACCCTTCACCATAAAGAAAGGGATAAACATACCAAGGTAGATATATAGAGAGAGAGAGAGAGAGAGAGAGAGAGAGAGAGAGAGAGAGAGAGAGAGAGAGAGAGAGAGAGAGAGAGAGTTTTAACCTACGCAGCCTTAAACACGTACCGAGGGGCTCAGTCTCGGCAGAGTTCTCGGCTCAGGTTCTGACTAACTCTTTATAGTTATAACTAAGAAAATAGGTTAAAATAAAGAATGAAAAACAAACAAACAAACACACACACACACACACACACACAAACCCTCCTTGCGCCATCTGTAAACTGCGCATTGAGAATGAGTATGATAATAAGTCACCTACGTGATATCTACAGATGATATTATTTCACTATGAGTTGGGCAGATGGGTGCGTTCGAAACATCGGAATCATTTGCGTAATTATCTTTTTTTTTCTTTAATTTTTATAAACTCTCTTATTTCTAATGAAATCTTAATTTCAATTTCAATTCTTTTGTTTACTGGTTGTTGGTTGTTCTCGACTCGTTCCAATTCTTTTATTTATCTTTTTAATTGGTTGTTCTCATCTCGTACAATTGTTGGGCAAAAGGATTCGGACGCATCGAACGAAACAATTTCATTTGCATGCTGAGTTCGTTTGGAATGAGACAGTTATTCGAGTGTTTTGTTTTGGATGCTGGTATAATGAGAAGTACACTTTTTTTCTTTTTGTTACTGCTCAGGAGTTGAATGCAGATTAACCAGGTCTGTTTCGACATTACTCTCTCTCTCTCTTATGTACACATATTTATATACTAGTTTTCTCTTATTTACATTTATTTATACTATGTTCAGTCCCAAGTATCGTCAGCTCCTTACCAAAAATTTGGCCCGCTATCATTGTGAAGAAATCTTTGTGTAAGACGTGACTGGTTAAAAGCATTTACATATACATTTACATCTATAAGATTTACATGTCTTAATAGTTATGAACCTTGGTACAAAATTAGCCTACAGAAAGCGTTACAATATGTTTTCTGCAATTGTTATAAAAAAGTACTTTATACGAATCCTTTTAGGTCATCTTGCTGCTTAAGGTAAATACTTGGAAATGATAGGGAGATAAAGAGGTCAAATGAATTCGCTGATGCTCCCGAAATTATTCAACTAATACGAAACTGATAACTGTTAAGTAAAAACGGAAAATATTTCTTCATATCAAAATTAAAATAAAAACTTTGGGAATATAATAATAATAATAATAATAATAATAAGAAGAAGAAGAAGAAGAAGAAAGAGTACTCAAGTGCCACAATTGAAAAAATGTGAGAGAGAGAGAGAGAGAGAGAGAGAGAGAGAGAGAGAGAGAGAGAGAGAGAGAGAGAGAGAGAGAGAGAGAGAGAGAGAGAATTTCTTCCGAGGAGACTATGAAATTTGTATTTCAGAAATAGAAAAAAATAAAATGAAAGAAGATACAGATTTGCAACTCAAGTATCAGAAAGAAATTGTATTGAAAATATTAATTTAGACTAAAAATGAAATGATAAAAGGAATAAAGAGAAAACCCTATTATATTTATATGTAATACTTTAACATTATAATGGGAAACAATGAAATTAAAAAGGCAAGGTCTATGAAAAAAAAAAGAAACACCTGTGGCAGCCTTAATCATGAAGACTCATTAACTTGTGCATTCATCGCTTATGACTTACAAGATCCTTAAATAATTCTGATCCTTAGAACTTGTTCACACAGGTGGCGGTAATATTTCGGTAGAGTCCCACCTACCCATTACCTCTTGCCAGTACATAGGAATTTGATGTTTTTCTTTTTTTTTTCGTGAGCGAAGCGAGCACAGGGTGGAGCAAATACCATTAATTCCGGTAATATTCGATAGTCCTTAATGGTTGCTGGTCCGACATGCGGAAAACATCACGCTCCTGTGTACTGGCAAGCAGTAATGTCTGGGTGGGAATATATCAAAATATTACCCTGGCGGTTTCCACCGCGCAGTTTGATACGTGCCGTTGTAAATTCGTTTATTGTTTATGGAACCATTCGCAGCGCGCATGAAACTGTACGGTGAAAAAACCCGCCCTGTGTGAACAACGTCTTTGTCTCGTATCCGCGTCAAAAAAAGAAAAAAAAGAAAAAAAAAAAACCGTTGCCCAAAAAGTTAGAAAAAAAAGGTCTTCCTGTGACGTCTTCATTTTAGCTATTGTAATAACACACTAATATAAAAAAAAATGTTAGAAACTAAATTGAGGATGAGCATACTTAGGTCTTCTTAATTCCTCATTGCAAACCAAAAGGATTTTGAAGTTTGTCTTTGCCATTCTACATGTTCCTACATCCCACAACATTGTGTTTAGCAAACATTTCACATATCTCACTGGGGGGTTAAGGCGTGATTTATTTTGTCTTAAATAATTAAAACATTATTAGGACGACACTCGAATAGCTATGGATGTCATTTTTCCCAGGAAATTCGATTCCAAAAGGGGGATCCTCTCCAAATCCTAAAGTTTTTTTTTTTAAGTTTTCAGATTCAAATTAGACTTTGTTTTCCCTCAGTCCTTGTCTATATCACTGGATTCTGTCATGTTTTATTCTCAAGTTACCAAGAGTTCATCCACAAGCCGAAAGGCGGCAAGGGGAGCGATGTACAAAACGAGGACCCCCTGTTCCCCCCTCAAACACATTCATCCATTATTTCGCATTATTACTCATTTCTCTTCCATCTCACACCTCCTCATTCTTCATTTTCTCTTCCTCTTGTCAAATGAATTAACCCCCAGTTCACTGAGTTCGGTGGAAGGGTCCCACCATCAATAAACGAAAAGAAAAAAAAAAAAAAAAAAAAAACACCTTTAAATCACTATGAGTCCATCGCTTGGGATTTTGGTCTCGTGGGGGAATTCGTCCGTGATGTAGTAATTGAACATGACCCAGTAAATGGTGAAGAGGATGAAGAACGTCGTAGGGAAGAACCGACGGGCGTACAGATCAATGACGGAGAACCTCTCGAGGACGTCCTCCTCCGTCAGGACGGTGTTGCTGGGCGTCATCTCCGACATGATCTTTCTCTTGCTGGTCAGCATCTGCCACACGGTGAAGGGCGGGGGAGGCGGGGGAGGTTGGTCTTCGTCCTGCTGGAGGTCGACCTTTATCACTGTGGAGTCACTCTCACTATCCTGGGAGCGTTCTCTTTTTATCTTGTCTTTTTTATTGAACCTAAACAAACTGCCGCGACTCGTCATGCTACCGCTGTCGCTGGCGGCGATCCAGGCGTCTCTCTTCCCTTGCAAGGGATCCACTTCACCACTCACCACTGTTCTGTCAATGCCGTCGTCCTCCACCTCCTCGCCCCCACTGTCTACACCACTCCCTCCTCCTCCTTTGTCCCTGTCCTTGAAGGGGCTCACGATCCGCTCCCCGAAGCCCTTCCCGCTCGCTAAAGTCCTGAGCAGCCTCTAAGCTTTCAGGCACTACACTTAAAGGCAACTTCAGAGCTTCCTTGAGGGAAGCTTGCGCGTCCACCGGACCGACGACGTCCTTGTTGGACGCCTCCCGCCTCCTCTATAGCTTCCTCAACCATGGGCACGACGGAGAGGGCCGACTTTCAGCGTATTCCGCAAGGAAGACCCGATGTCCACGCTCCGTCTTCCTTGACCGTCGTCGTCACCTGCATCGTAGCATCCTTCTCTGCCGCCTGAAGGAATAAAGGAGTTGAAAAGGATATTCCCATTAAGGGCCGAGTAACTGACTCGGCTTGAACAGTAAAACGTGACTATGGCTTTACATCAATGTTCTTGAGTATTTTAAAGGATTATGATAATGAGCTTAAATGTTATTATTAATTCTACTACTGGTATAAAACTAGTAAATTAAAGATGAAAAGATATTGATAACATTCTTATTGCTTAAATATAGTGGTAATTTCAATGACAACATTAACTGAACATGCATGCTATGTCACAATGACTTGACTTCATAAACAACAACAATAGAGTAAGTCAATACATTGAACTAAACAAATTTACGAATCACTGAATAATTGTTTGTATTTATACATTTTCCTGTCTTTCATCAAACCATGTTGTTGGTGCATACAGGTGATATAATGCAGACTGGAGGGAAAATGAAAAGATCCACATAATAATATGATTAAAAGAATAATTGAAAGGGAGGTTTATTTGAATCCTGATCAAACTGTATTATCTTTATCAATTGCTAAGCTACAACCCTAATTGGAAAAGCAGAATGCTATAAACCAAGGGGCTCCAACAGGGAAAAATCCAGTGAGAAAAAGGAAACAAGGAAAAATAAAACATTTTAAGAACAGTAACATTAAGATAAATATCTCATATATAAACTATAAAACTTTAACAAAATAAGAGGAAGAGAAATAAGATAGAATAGTGTGCCCGAGTGTACTCTTAAGCAAGAGAACTCTAACTGTAATGATTACTCAACGTGATGTTACTTCGATAATTCCTAATTTCTGAATTGTTATAGAATTCCAGAGGTACTTGAGGTTTTATTTCATTCTTTTTTCTTCCTATAAACTACCAATTACACGTGGTGCCACTGAATAACTCATTACATTATTTTGCAAGAGGGGACTATTTCGTAGACATTTATCCATTCTTGTTTTTTCTGAAATACAAAAGATGGTTTGCAATACGAACACACTCGCTCTTCCCTTCTCCACAACAGGTAGAGAAAGAGAGATTCACCCGTCCGTGGGATGGGGGGGGGGGGAAAGTGAGAGTTAAACGGGGACTTTGGGAGAGCTATTTCCATCTTAGTACCAAGAAAAGTCTTCCTATGGTTTTGTACGTCTCTTTTCAGTTTTACTTACGGATTACAATTAACTTTTTTTTAAGTTTTTGAATTTTGTTTCATATATCAGAAATATCGATATCTATGTCCACTAAAAAAAAAAAATAAAAATAAATAAAAATAAATAAATCCTATGAAAATCAGTTTTTCAACTTCAGGGTACGAATAACTAAGTTTTCTCTAAACAATTCTACAATTATTTAGTCTTTAATATTGATTTTGTTCTAACGTATGAGTTATAAAGCTTGGGTGATGATATTTTTGTCATATTCTATCTATGCTACAGTTGTTATCATTTTCTCTGGGGGTTAAAAAAAAAATCGCAGTAAAGACGAATGTGGCTTTCTACAGATAGTGCCTTTCATACTCTACGTCAAGTCTATTCTTTGACTTTATTCTTACGGATGAATCTAAAATCTAATCATAAAAGTTATATTGGAATCAACTTTTAATGTTGAAAAGATATAAACATTAAGCTTTCTTAGGTTTTTTAAGAAAGTAATTTTTTCTTACATTTAGTCATAAGATCAAAACAGTCCTAATGGCCTTTTCCTTTACTAACACAGTTCAACTTATTTTTTTTTTTCTTTTAAAGGAGATGTTGAGTCTCCGTGATATGAATAAAAGTAGATATTTAATCTCTTGACCAGAGAGTTTTGCGTTGATATTTTGATTCCACTTTAAAGGTTTTTGTGACTCTCAAACCGATCATTTTCCACTCAGTAAGAGTGAATTTTATATTCAGGCGTGAGTGCTAATATCATTCCTTGACCTCGTATGGAACACCTACCTCGAAAATAAATCATCAATATCAGTCAAGACTTCGGCCCTGATTACACAAGGATTCTTCAACTCTGACCTCTTCTGATTTAAGCTTATAAAAGACCTTACAGGAGAATCTTTATCAGAATAAGCATATGGGAGTCTAAAATGCATATCTAGACTTAACAAGCGGATCTCTATATCAGAAAACTGACCTCGTAAGTCAAACTATTCTTAAACTTAAACTTATATCTTAATCTGATCTCTCATATCTATCACTGTAGGTGAGACTATACTGTATATATCAAACTGTCCATGTACGTAGGGAAGACATAAACATTGAAAACATTTAGTGAAAATAAGGGCATCCAATTGTTTTACATATTTGGAGTAAGGAAGTAGAGAGCTAAGGAAAAGGGTAAGAATGGTAGAGAAAAAATAGGTAATTTGCACATACACAATTTATACCTACATTTACTATCTTTTCCTCATGAAGCTGTTTACCCTATACGATTCGGCTCTCACAAAAAGAACAGAACAGTAATGACAGCCATAACCCTCAAGGTATTCCTTCATAGGTCTGCCTAAACATTAGTGAGAAAAACATGCGCAACTTTTCTTAAGCCAGTTCAGGCTACCAGAACAAATAGTTCACCTCAATCGATATGTCAGAGACCTGTATAAACTAACCTGTACAAGCGACCTGAGCAAATATTTCATCTAAATCAATATGCCAGGCAGACCTGTAAAAATATACCTGAAGGTTAACAGCCACATTAACAGCCAGTCACCATTTAATAGCTAAATTTGGCTGAGGATTGCCCTGTACAATTTGGCTTCCATTAATTCATACAATTACACAGAAGGCTCATCAACAGCACTTTTACATCTTCATATAAAATACGCCATTCTTTCCTATGTTAGCTCATTGTAGTGGTTCCTAAGTATTGCAGCTATTCCTCTTAGATTCGACTTTGGCGCCATCTACCCCACCAATTCTAAATCTTCTTCTACCTCCCAGGATTTCTAAAATATACACTACACCAAAAAACTTCAAAATACATTTTTTACCACTCATGTGTATTCTAAACCCATATGCACCTCTAGATTTCTTGAGCTATCAATCTGTCTTATACAATCTTTTTCGCACATATACATTGATCATCTAAACTTCAGTTTCATGAAGCATGGTTGGTTTAACAACATACATAAAATTAAAATATTTTCTAATCTTCTGCACACACCCTGCCACCTTTCTTGCTTTACCTGTGAAACTTACCTCGTTTCTCATTTCACCATCAGGCATTATATCTACTTTCAGACAATTCTTCATAAAATTGTTGTATTCTCCCGTTTCCATTTACATTTATACCTTCATCACATTTACTGTCATCTGTGTAGTCTTACAAATGCTCTCAACCATTTTCCCAAAATTGACTACAGTTTCTCTACACTAACTTAGTAATGTAAACATTAGCTATTCCATACTTCATTTACAACTCATTTTCTTATCCCGCAACTTCTTACCTACAGTCACAGTTCTTTTTCTGACCTCTCCTATTACTCCATCAACAAATCTACTGATCATCTACGGGGATCACACATCCTTAAGTCCATATTCCCACTAAGCACTTCCCTCTCGACATATCCTAAAACACTCTTCGCTTCCATCATAAAAACTTTAAATCATTTCTAACTATTTGAATTCTATATCGTTCATTTTAAAAATTTCACATCATTATCACTCTTCTCTATTTCTCTTAATATATATATATATATATATATATATATATATATATATATATATATAAATATAAACATATATATATATATTTAATAAATATATAAAACATACACATATATGTATATATATATACATATATATATATATATATATATATATATATATATACTACATATATTAAATAAATATATATATATAATATATATATGTATATATATACATATATATATATATATATATGTATATATATATATATATACTTATGTATATGTGTGCATATATATACAAATATATATATATATATACTTATGTATATGTGTGTATATATATATATATATATATATATATATATATATACATATATATACAGTATACACACACTTATATATATATACATATATATATATATATATATATATATATATATATATATATATATATATGTATATAAAGTATATATATATACAATAGAAATACATGTTTTTTTTAAATATATATATAGGCTGTAGTATATACTATATATATATATATATATATATGTATATATACATATATGTATATATATTACAGTATATATATATATTTATATATATATATATATATATATATAATATATATGTGTGTGGTGTGTGTGTGTGTGTGTATGGGTGTGTATGGGTGTGTACTGCTCTGTATTTTGGGGGACTGTGTATTTCATACATGAAATTTCTGGTGGGTTCTAAGGAAAATAAGCGCACAGTTTTTTGCACTGAAAGATGACAGACGAAAAAAAAAAAAAACTTGTGATCGCTTTGAGAAGAATGAATGGGATACAGGAACTTTGCATGTCCCACTTACTAATGTTAATACATTTATACATTATAGACAAGTATAATCTTAGAAACTGTATACATTTACCATTTTGTAAAGTGACTAAACATGTAGTAATGACTAATGCCTTTTTTTTTTTTTTGTTATTCAGAGCTCTAAAACTACTACACCAAACACACTAAACATTTCTAATCTATTTACACTCTATGTTACGCTAATAACTGAAAAATAAGAACAGCATCAGTTTCCAAACAATATCACTTGAATTACTAAATTACTTTCGCTACTGGTATTCCATCGAGTTCTACGAGCTACTCAAAATATGTTCTCACAAACAATCAACAAAATCTAAACTACTCCATCAAATATATGGCTTTTTTTTCAAATTCCATCAGGTCTTGACATCTAGAGTTGTACACATGCTACTTTTGCCAGAACAAATAAGCCTATTGTCATTTTTTGTTTCCATCTCGCTGCAAATAGATAAATTGGTTATATTCAATGTAGCGCGAAGCTTTTTGCCTCAAACTGCAAAGAAATAGGAATATGGGAATGAAAAAAAAAAAAAAGGAACATGAACAGAGGAATAAAGTAGGATGAGAAAATAAGGAAGAGTAGAAAAGGGGAGAAGAAATTGTAGAGGAAAAAAAGGGGAAAAAAGTAGGAGGAAATAAGAGAGAGAAGTAATAGGGGAAAGAAGAAATATTAAAAGAGGAGTAAAGTAGGAAGAGGAAAGAAGGAAGAGTAGAAAGGGGGAGGAAAGGAAGAAGATGAAATAAGGGAAAGAAGAAATAGGGGAAAGAAAAAAGATGAAAAGAAGAGTAAAGTAGTATGTGGAGAGAAGGTAGAGTAGAAAAGGGGGGAAGAAAAGAAAGAGAAAAGAAGGAAAAAGGGAAAAGGAATGAAGGAAGAGAAGAAATAGGTGGAAAAAGGAAGAGGAGGAATAGGGAAAGAAAAAAAGGATGAAAAGAGAAGTAAAGTAGGATGAGGACAGAAGGAAAAGTAGGAAAGGGGAGAAGAAAATGAAGAGGAAAAAGGGAAACAGGAAGAAGAGGAAAAGAGCAAGGGAAGAAATAGTTTGAAAAAAGGAAGAGGGAGAAAAATAAGAAAAGGAGATGGGAGGAAAACGAAAGGGGAGAAAAAGAGGAAGAAGAAAGATGGGAGAGAAGAAAAGTTGAGAAAAAGGGAAGAGGAAAAGAGGGAGATAAATAGGAAGATGAAAAAGGAAGAGACAGGGAAGATAAAAGATGAGGGGGATAATGAGAAAAATGGGAATACGAAAAATAGAAAAATTAAGGCTACGGATGAAAAGGGGTGTAGTAAAATAAGAATATGAGAGAAGAAGAAGAGGAAAAAGGGATGAGAAATAGAGGATAAAAGGAGAAGAGGGTGATAATAAGAGAAATGGGAAAAAGCAAAATGACAAAGTAAAGATGGATGAACAGGAGTGTAGTAAAACAAGAGAGGAGAAGAAGAGGAAAAAGGAAGAGAAAAAGACGGTAAAAAGAGAAGGTGATAATAAGAGAAATGAGAAAAGGAAATACAAAATACATAAATGAGGTGGATGAAAAGGAGAGTAATAAAACAGGAATATGAGAGAGGAAGAGGGAAAAAAGTTAAAGAAAAAGAGGATAAAAGGAAAAGCTGATAATAAGATAAATGCGAAAAGGAAATACAACAAACATAAAGGAGATGAAACAGAGAATAATAAAACAGGAATATGGAAAGAGAGGAAAAAATAGAGTAAAAAGAAATAATGGAAAACGGGAAGGAAATAGTGAAAAAAAGAGAAACAATGATAAGGAGGTATAAATGACAAGATATAAAGAAAGAAAAGAAGGAACGGTATATTCAAACATCGACAAAGTACATCAAAGTTACAACAGCACAAACAAACACATACACATACCAAAGGCTAGAGCAATACACAGAATAATCTAATCTACTGCAATGGAGCAATATATCGCCTTTGACACATCCCAGAGATTGACAAGATAAAAAGTAAAGCGTGCAACGGTAGCATCATCATCATCAATTCCTCTCTAGAACTCTGGCACACACACACCATTATCCGCTCGGTTATCTGGTGTTTCAGGTCCTCTAGTTTCTTGCGCCGTTTGTTGGCCGCTCTCCTCAACGAAGTTGATGCAGGCAAACTCCAGCACAGCGGCGAACACGAAGGCAAAGCAGAGGATGACGAAGTAGTCGAGGGCCGTGGCGTAGGAGACCGCCGGCCAGGCCGACCGCCCGCCGAAGCCTAACGTGGTCATGGACAGCACAGTAGTCACACCTGGGCGTTACGAAAGAAAACGGCACACCATCAGGACGCGACTCACTGTAAAGGGGAAACTAAAAGTAACTTAAACGAGAGACCCACCCTCTCCTCCAAAGACTTCTTCCTATCCTCCAGCTTCTTGCGGTGGTGGTTTGCATAGCGCTCGAGGAAGTTAATCATGGCAAACTCCACGATGGCGCCGAAGACGAAGGTAAAGCAAAGGAGCACGAAGTAGTCTAATGACGTCGGGTAGGAGGTCTTCGGCATCTGTTTCCGATTGCCGAAACCGATGTTGGTGAGAGAAAGCACGGTGGTTCCACCTGATTTCAAAGAGGCACGAGCGTAAGGGTAAACGACACTGTAGTCAAGCAGAAATTGTCACAGCGGAATAAAATTCTAATTTTGATTCCAACAGACAAACAAGCTTAGAAAAAAAAATACTGCCAATTTCCTTGCAGACTGCGACACCAACTAAATAAAAGTGACACAATTGGATACATCAAAGACTACTTTATAGAGATATTATTACTATTGAACTACAATCATATCTACTGTATCTGGATGTAAAGACGGATTTACACGGTAGACCGGTTCGTCGAACTCGGTTGTCAAACGGTTCCAAGAAGAGGAGTCAGCCACAAATGCATAAGGTTTGTGGACAATGAAGCCCCGCCCACGAAAGTCAGGTGAGAACAGACTTTCTTCGAACCGTTCGACAACCAAATACCCCATTCAGACGTTCGAACAACACTTCAAACACTTGTCTGTCAAACCAAGTTCGACCGTGTAAGCCCACCTTTAAACACAACATTACGTCTAAAGATATCTACAATGATGATACTGACACACATGCACCATTGACGGAAATGGAAGTCAGGGACAGACTAATGTCAATAAAGCATCTTTTCATAGCATGACACCTGCTAATGAGGTTTACCTCAAAGTAATTTTAAGACAACGAGAGTTGGTTAGCAATGGATTTTACTCATTCTACAGGTAGTACAGATAATAAAGAGATAGTAAATTATTAATCAAGTACCTGTAAATAAAGTAAATAATTATGAATACAATTATACCATTAAAATCAATTACACACATTAATCAACATCTTATGACATAAAACTTAATATCTAAGAATTAGTAGAAAAAACAGTCATTGTCTATTCTAGTATTACACAGGACTCACAAAATTATATCTACTCCACTATGTAATTATTATTATTATTATTATTATTATTATTATTATTATCATTATTATTATTATTATTATTATTATTATATTATTAGCTAAGCTACAACCCTAGTTGGAAAGCAAGATGCTATAAGCCCAAGGGCTACCAAATGCAAAATAGCCCAGTGAGAAAAGAAAATGAGGAAATAAATAAACGATATGAGAAAAAAAAATTAGCAATAATTTTTTTTTTAAACAGTAACAACATTAACAACTATGAACAAAAATACTGTTACACAAATATTAGTTAGTTTCAATACAAAAGGCTGATTCCAATTATATAAGGAAATGTGATATATGATAATGAAATAAATATAAGAGAAATAGCAGTAATTAAA
>NC_090737.1:83354587-83369587 GCF_036898095.1 Palaemon carinicauda | reverse complement strand
CCAGGTGATCTGTCCATCATGCTGCAGACGAATGAAAGTGTTTAGAGCGGTGATTTTGTGAGCGTAGGAATTTTTGCCGTTGATGAAGAAAGTGTCGGGTTTCCAGAGCTTGGCCGCGAACATCCAGTTCATGGAGAATTCCGTCTTTCCGAGATCCGTTTTGTTGAAGCGAAGGCGCGGATCGAACCACACTTGACGCAGGTACAGTTGCATGGAGTAGGACTATACGCGTAGGACGTCGGGGAAAACAAAGCCAAAAAAAAAAAATAATGAAATTAGACACAATGATAAAGATAAAAGAGCTATCTTAGTTATCTTTTCATAAGTTCTTTAACGAGATAATGAGCTATCTTAATTATCTTTTCACAAGTTCTTTAACAAGAAGTGTCATAATCTTATATCATAGGTTAGCTGGTATTAACAACAATGCAGGTATTTTTTTATGCAAACAAAAAGCGACTCGGAAAAATCGATGAAATTATGCATATTAAATGAGATAAATGAGCTATCTTAATTATCTTTTCATATGTTCTTTAACGAGAAGTGTCATAATCTTATATCATATATTAGCTGGTATCAACAGCAATAGAGGCAAACGAAATAGGGGTATGAAAAATACATGAAATTATGCACATTGAAAAAGATAAATGACCTATCTTAATTATCTTTTCATAAGTATTTTAACGACAAAGTGTCGTCATTTTATACCAGAGATTAGCTGGTATTAACAGCACTAGATTAAAACGAAAAACGGCTCTGAAAACAGGCAAATTTGACTATAGGTTTACGAAAAATTCGGGGTAATCATTTTCAGAATTTTCATTGCCATAATATATACTCATGAAATATGATAGTGTAATAAGAATATATTCTTTAATATTCAAAACAAAGCCATACTCATAAAATATGACATAGTAATAAGAACATATTCTTTAATATTCAAAACAAAGCCAAAAATTACATTAAGCAAGTTGAAAAGATAAGAGCTGTATTAATTATCTTTTCACAAGTATTTTAACGAGAAAGTGTCATAATTTTATACCAAAGATTAGCTGGTATTAACAGCAATACAGGTATTTGGTAATGCAAACGAAAAACGGCTTTGAAAACAGGTAAATTTAACTATAGGTTTACGAAAAATTCGAAGTAATCATTTACAGTTTTCATTGAAATAATATATACTCATACAATAAGATAAAAGTAATAAGAATTCTTCATTATTCATAATAAAGGGACCAATTTCTGAGGGCGAAATACAGAAGGATTCAAGACGTTACGAGAAAATCTATCCATATTCAAGAGCTTCCACTACACATTAGCAAAGAAATTAAAAGAAGTCAGAAAAATATTGTTGTTTCTTCACGACATTCGTTACCAATTCTACCACTTGCTGAATAATCAGATGGTTGGTAGATAAATAGCATTAGTCAGATCAAATTAATTCCCGAAAAATGTTTTTGCCGCTAAGTTTAATTACAGCATTTAGGTTTAGCATGTCAATTAAAGCCCAGCCCTGTTTAAATGTCGCTCATGAATGGCAGATGCAAGTGATACTGGCATTGCCCTATCAAGCAGGACAATGCCGTAGAGACTAACCATATATACATATGATCAGCGCCCAACCCCCTCTCCAACCAAGCTAGGCCCAAGGAGGGCCATGCAATGGCTGCTGATGACTCAGCAGGTAGATCTAGAGGTTCCCCAAAAACCCCCATCCTTAGCTCACAAGGATGATGAGGTTGCAGCGACCAAAGCAATTAACAAGTTTGAGCGGAACTCGAACCCCAGACTGACGTTCACCAGTCAGGGACGTTACCACATCAACCACATTAGTCTTAGTGTTTTTTGTTGATTAAACATAAAAGTCCCGAGAAATACATTTTAAGAAAAAGGATTTAACAGAGATAGAAGTAAAACTAAAAAAAATGGGAAGACATTTTATCATTATTACCTCCGCCAACGAAGTTGGAAGGAGGTTATGTTTTCGCCCCTGTTTGTGTGTGTGAGTGTGTTTTTTTGTGAACAACTTCCTGGCAACAGTTTTAACCGTAGAATAATAATAAAACTGGCAAGTATTACCTATAATGTAAAAAGCTAGAAATGATTACATTTTGGAAAGTCAAGGCCAAAGGTCAAGGTCACAATTAAACAAAATGTCCAATTCACGTAATCAGTCATAAGTTTGGACATTTTTGTCACAAAGACGAAAAACTTGGATCATATTTGAGCATATGAAAGGCCACGACAATTAATACATATTAAGGTCAAAGTTCAAGGTCAAAGTCGAGAAATAAGCTGCCGCGGAGGAGGTCTGCGCTCTAGTGAGTGTCCATCTAGTTATCATTATTATTATTATTACAAAGCTACAACCCTAGTTGGAAATGCAGGATGGTACAAGTCATATGGCTTCAACAGGGAAATTAGCCCAGTGAGAAAAGGGAACAACCTAAATTATATATAAGAAATAATAATTAAAAATTATAAAAAAAATCTTCAAGATCAGTAAAAACGTTAAAACAGATTAGTCATTTATAGACTATGAAGAGAGATTTATGCCAACATATTCAAAATAAAAAATGTTTGCAGCAAGAGGTTGGGGGGGGGGGGGCGGGGTTGAAAAAGCGGAATTTACGAGGAGAGTTATTTGTGCAATGGAGATTGATCAAACTGTTCAAGTATCTAAAGATGAGTTGTAGAGCGCAATCATTTTAGCCAATTCTCTTCCTTCCTGTGATTTCGAAGGACAACCAGAAAGCTGATTGATATTGTACCGGTGTTACATTTCTAAGCACAGAAGTTTCACTCATGGCCAATTCTCAGAAAAAAGTTATCCAGGTTTTTTTTTTAATTGATCTTAATGTACCTGTCAACTGTTTTCTAAAACTATCGTGAGCTTGTTATAAAGACTTGGAGCCGCATACAATAAACATGAAAAAAAAAAAAAAAAAAAAAAGTGTTGAGGACATGCAGCTAGACTTTTCAAAATCAATTTCAAAATTTCCTTTGCCCTAAAGAATGAGAATCGGTTATCTTGGTATTTTGAGATCCTTCAAGTTCCTCAAGTAAGAGCCAGATGAGAATAACGGATGGGATTTTAGTACGCTGTAATTTTTGGCTTTTAGCTAGGTAATGCCTAAAGACGTTTTTAGCATGGACGTCTCTTATTATTACTAATAAGCAGATTAAATAAAATCCCAGCAGGAAATACCAAGATAGCGTACCAAGTCTTATCTGTCCCAGCGAAAGATACCTTCTAGGTCTGTATTGATGTCTCCCAATAAGATTGTGTTTCGATGAGGAAATATCTGAGAATGGTTTGATAAATTGAACCTAGGATCAGGGTGAGAAAAATTCATTAATGAAATATCACACTAGACGAGACCGGAATCAATACGAGAAGATATCACACTTAAAAATTTGCCGTAATAAACGGTACAAGTCCTGGATTAATGTTGCCACGCATTTACCGTTTTAAAAACGGATATATTGACGTAAAAGGGGGGGGGGGGATACTATGGTCACCAACCCGTAAAATATGATAACAAAGTATGGTAAAATTACGGTTGCCAGTATTTTACTGAAATACGACTAAGAACAGTATATTTTTACGGAGAATTTCCCATAAAAATTACGGGTTTGTTTAACAGTTGGTGTGACAGAGGAGGATCCAGAGGATAGAAGTAAATGGAAACCTCAGCTGTGACGACTACTAAATGGGAGAAGCCGAAAGAAAAAGAAGAGGAATGCGAAAAGAATGACAACACAAGGATCATTAGTCCCATCTGCATTACAGAATCTGAATGCCAGATGAATTCTCCAACAGGAACTGCCTCATACAGGAGACTCACCAGCAGCACAGTGAACCTCATTCCCAGTCACTGCACCAAGCTCTATTTACGTTTGCTAAAACACCCTCAATTTCCTTATATATTGAATTACTTTTCATCACCATAACATCTACCAATAACCTTCCAAACATAATCTTTTCATAAATAAAAGATCCTCCATTTTTAGACATGAATAAATAATTCAACTTTCCACCAGCAATTATTTTCTTATCAACCATTCCCAATTTCCGAGTTTCTCAACATTTGAACTTTTCCATCGCTTCATATGCTACGTATAAAGTCGTCACAAAAGTTCCAATACATTTACAATAATTCATATATATATATATATATATATATAGTATATATAAATATATATATATATATATGTACCTATTATAAATATATATATATATATATATATATATATGTACCTTTAAAATTACGTCTAAATATTAACATACATATGCACACACGCAACCCTTCACACGTCCTCCCGCTTTCATAATTAGAAGACGCTGGTTTGGCAATTTGTGGTCGAGCGTGGTTTCCGAGTATATCTCTCAGGATACTGCTCTCACCAAGGTATAACTACTCGCTGTCCCCATGAGCGTGGCCTGATATATATATAATATATATATATATATATATATATATGTATATATATATATAAATATATATGTATGTATATGTGTATATATATGTATATACATATATATGCATATATATATATATATATATATATATATATATAGTATGTGTGGACAGACACTTGATCTTTAGTACACAAGAGAAATATTTATTGTGCTTAATATCTATTACAGTCTAGTACCTTCCTAGTACCCACTTCACACACACTCAAATAAAAAGGACATGTTAACTTTTAACAGAGTGAACCTAGAGTAGAATAACTGTCAAGCCTCAACCAGCTTACAAACCTTTCTAAAGGTAATTCTAATATGAAAATCCTATTAATTAAGTACCTTCGCGTACATTACGGGTCTCATTACGACATTCAGTTTGTTTGGAATAAAGGGTTCGTGCAAAGACGTATGTACAGTACCTAAACCTTAATACCTTTCTTACATATTTCAGTAAATCATTTTTCTATTATTCCTAGTTGGGAAATGATCCGGAAATATCTATCAAAGGAAAATGCTAATAACTGGGGAATGATATAATGTCTCGTAATAATAATAATAATAATAATAATAATAATAATAATAATAATAATAAAAATCATTATTATTATTATTATTATTATTATTATTATTATTATTATTATTAATATTATTATTATTATTATTATAACTATTATTATTATTACTTGCAAAGCTACAACCCTAGTTGGGAAAGCAGGACGCTATGAGGCCAGAGGCCCCAACAGGGAAAATAGCTCAGTGCGGAAAGGAAACTAGGAAAAATAAAAGATTTAAAGAACAGTAACATTAAAATAAATGTATTCTTACATAAACTATATTAAAGATAAATACAGTGGACTTTTGCCGATATCTTATGTAATGTGAAATATGATTTTTTTTAATAAATTACAAGTTAGTAGAAAGTAAACACTGATAAAACAGGAGGAGTGAATACAGGATAACAAATATATTCCAATGATAAGAAATAAATAACTTAAATAAAAGGGGAATAACTTTATAAAGGAAAAAAGAAAATTCTGGCAATCAATGACGTGGTGATATATATATATATATATATATATATATATATATGTATATATATATATACATATATATATATATATATATATATATATGGGAACGAAGGAACTAACGATAAGAAGAGAGAAGGAAGAAGGAAACGAAACAAAAAGCACAAACAAGTAGAAATGTTTATTTAATAATAATGAATATGTCAATTATAAAAAAAATATATATATAAAACAGTAATATAAGGATAATATATGAAGACATTGAAAACCAAATAATGTAAAGAATTATGACGAGAAGAGAGAGAGAGAGAGAGAGAGAGAGAGAGAGAGAGAGAGAGAGAGAGAGAAAAAAAAAATTGCCATATGGTGAAGAAGGGAAAATATGTGGAGATTAGATTGGCCATATTAAATAGATTGAACATGATTCGGTAAATCGGTATTTTCGGCATAATTCACCAGGCATAATCTCTCTCTCTCTCTCTCTCTCTCTCTCTCTCTCTCTCTCTGTATACATATACATATATATGATATACTATATATATATATATATATATATATATATATAATGTATATATATATATATATATATATATATATATATATATATATATTATATATATATATATATATATATATATATATATATATATATTTATATATATATATACTCGTATATATATATATATATATATATCCCTCTATTTGTTGTGATGCTTTAACGTGGTGAAATGGCTTCCGTACTGCCAAGATCAGCAAAGCTGTACTAGCCAGAGCCACCCATACTAGGTGCGTTTGCTGTGACCAATCCACCTTGGCCAGCGTGGCGATGATAACTGATTAAACACCAGGCATGAATTGACATGTTTGAAGCCTATGTTCTGCAGTGGACTATAAATGGCTGCATTTGTTGTTGTATGTACATATATACATATACAAACATGTATACACTATCTATCTAGCTATCTATGTATCTATACATACATATATATATATATATATATATATATATAACTATCATTAAGCTGTCTCCCCAAAAGAAGGGTGGCCGCAAAGAAGACGAAACCATCGGTCACTGTGAAACTCAAAGCACACTACACATATTAATCTACACATTTCGTAAATTAAGAGCGAACAAACTTGCAATAATTACCCATAAACATTTCAAGAAAGTCAATATATTACGGGGTACGTTATTATAAGTCTGGAAGGTAATCTTACAGAAATCAATTATTGGTTTCGCTTATATAATCAGAGGAACTACTGTATCACCATCTGAAGTGGCAGCAGGTTGTGTACTGACTGGAAAGATAACATTATGGTACAAAGATACTTTTCCTCTTGGAAATTCTAAGTGGAGTGGAAAGAGTTGAGCTATTGAAGGGAGGAGATAGATTGCTTTTTAATATTTTTATTCTTCTTTGCTGAAGGGGTTAACTACTGTAATGTAAATGTTCAGTGGCTACCTTCCTCTTAGTAAGGATAGAAGAGACTCTTTAGCTATGGCACGCAGCTCTTCTAGGAAAAGGGCACTCCAAAATCAAAACATTGTTCTCTAGTCTTGGGTAGTGCCATAGCCTCTTGTATCACGGTCTACCCCTTTCATGGATTAGTGTTCTCTTGCTTGAGAGTACACTCGGGCCCGCTGTTCTTTCATGTTTCTCTTTCTCTTGTTTTTATGAAGTTTTTATATTTTATGTATGATAGAACTAATGTAATGCTGTCAATGGTCTTCAGATAATTATTTTGGTTATTATTTCTCTTGTAGTTTATTTATTTCCTTTCCTCACTGGGCTATTTTTCCCTGTTGAAGCCCTTGGGCTTATAGCACCATGCTTATCCAACTATGGCTGTACTTTATCTAGAAAATAAGGGATTCTACACTCGAGATTATAATAGTCCCTCTGCATATATCCATGTTTTATTTTTGCTTCGGCTTGTTCTATGTGAATTTTTAAATCAATGTTTCATCCCTATGTACTTTAATTTCTTAACTTTATTGATCATTATAATTTCCTGTTCTATACTTCTCAGTATGCATGGTGTGTTCTGTTAATTGATTTAAGTCTATGTTTTAATGGCATTAGGCTCCTGAAATTTTAATACTGATTAAATTTTTGGTCTATTTTAATAATTACTAGCCTTGTTAAAGAGATTCTGTCCTAATACTTTATCTTTTGGTAAGAAAACTTGAAAAATTTTCACAGGTATTTTGTTATCCTATTGCTATTTCGAATTATAGTCTCTGCGACTGACTATGCTAATGATTTAATATATATATATATATACATACATATATATATATATATATATATATATATACAGAGAGAGAGAGAGAGAGAGAGAGAGAGAGAGAGAGCGTTTGCTTATAGATACCCCTTATCACATATATATTTGAAAAGTAAATAACAATTACTACAAATACACATTTCTTTACCCGGGGATCTAACAATAAAAAAAAAAATGACTGGTCACAATTTGCAACGTCAGCAAAAAAAAAAAAAAAAAAAAAAAAGAAAATCTCAAAGTATTTCATGCCGCAATGCATCTATTCACTCATGTCATAAAAGTTATGACTATATTTTTAGCCTACATTGAAATATACGATGTTAATTTACTAATAAAACAAATGACAGAAAACCTCCCCCCCACCCCCCTCCCAACCTATTCGTAAAAATCATACCTTTCCGTGCTACGGGACACCCCAAGCCGCTTCGGCCATGAATTATTCAGAAGCAACGCAGAGAGGGCTTTGATGCAATGCATTAGTAATGCTGGAATGAGGGGTAGGGGAGAGGTAGGGGAAGGGAGTGGAGGTAATGAAGGCATAAATGAGGGGGGAGGGGGTGTTTGGGTAAGAGTCCGTACTCTTTTTACGGTGGCCAGTGGTCATTCCGCACTGCATCATACTATTATTATTATTATTATTATTATTATTATTGTTGTTGTTGTTGTCGTCGTTGTTGTTATTATTATTATTATTATTATTATTATTATTATTAGCTAAGCTACAACCCTAGTTGGAAAAGCAAAATGCTATAAGCTCAAGGGCTCCAATAGGGAAATTAGCCCAGTGACGAAAGGAAATAAGGAAATAAATAAATGATATGAGAAAAAAATTAACAATAGAATATTTTAAAAACAGTAACAACATCAAAACAGATATGTCATATTTAAACTATAAAAAAGACTTATGTCAGCCTGTTCTACATAAAAACATTTGCTGCAACTTTGAACTATTGAAGTTCTACCGATTCAACTACCCGATTAGGAAGATCATTCCACATGTTGGTCACATCTGGAATAAAACTTCTAGAATACTGTGTAGTATTTAGCCTCAAGCTGGAGAAGGCCTGACGATTAGAATTAACTGGATGCCTGGTATTACGAACAGGGGTTCCAAACTTCGGGTTCTTGTACCCCATGTGGTGAATTTTTATTCGTGATGGAGTGCATTGGATTAGAAATAATAGATAGTACTATGTAATACATGAGGTAATCTAGAATGAGACTCAACAATAAAATAATATCAATATTAATAACATTGTTTATGTTTTTTCATAAAGAAGTGTCAAAGAAAATCTAAGAAAAGAGACTCCACTGGTTTGGACACGTAATGAGGAGAGACCAGGAGTATGTTGGGACGAGGATGTTAGAGATGAATGTTCCAGGTAGGAGGAGGAGGGGGAGAACAAAGAGAAGGGGGATGGAGTGTGTAACAGCAGATATGGAGGAGAAAGATCTCACAGTGGCGCACATAGGAGACAGAAGAAATTTGAAAAGACTTTCAAGAGATAGCAACCCGTTGAGATACTACCACTAGAGAGTTATGGGGTTCTTTGACTGACCAGACAGTACTTCATTGGAACCTTCTCTCTGGTTACGGTTCACATTCCCTTTGCCTACACATACACCGAATAGTCTGTCCTATTCTTTATAGATTCTCCTTTGTCCTCATAAACCTGACAACACTGAAATTACCAAACAATTCTTTATCACCCAAGGGGTTAACTACTGCACTGTAATTTTTCAGTGGCTATTTTCCTCTTGGTAAGTGTACAAGAGACTTTTTAGCTATGGTAAGCAGCTCTTCTAGGAGGACACTCCAAATTCAAACCATTGTTCTCTAGTCTTGGGTAGTGCCATGGCTTCTGTACCATGGTCTTCCGCTTTCTTGGGTTACACTCAGGCACACTATTCTATCTTATGTCTCTTCTTCTTGTTTTGTTAAAGTTTTTATAATTTACATAGGAAATATTTATTTTAATGTCGTTACTGTTCTTAGAATATCTTATTTTTCGTTGTTTCTTTTCCTCACTGGGATATTTTCCTTTGTAGAGCCCCTGGACTTACAGCATTCTGCTTTTCAAAGTAGGGTTGTAGCTTAGCAAGTAATAATAATAATAATAATAATAATAATGTATAGCGGGAAAAGCTTTAGTTGAAGAAAGAATACACATTTTTTTAGGGCTACATAAGAATAAATTAAAATGCCCAAGGGATAGAAAAGCAGAAATATTTTAAGAACCCTTGATATAAACAAACAGTCAAAATCAGGCTAAAATTTGGTACAAAAATCCGGTTTTCAACGCGTTCGAAGAAATTTTAGGATGTTGCCGGAAATGTTATGAAAAGGCAAATAGTGCGGTGCAGGACTCTGTCATGAGCTTTGGTTTCCTTTTTTATTTCAGGAGTAAATAAGATTATTTTTAAGAATAACTAATGAATATCTGCTTTTTTCGTTGTATTTCCAAACTGCGGTATTTTCATATTAAAATAGAAATAACATTTAAGAAAGAGCAGAGTGTGAGTACAGCTGAGCTGTAGGGGACTCTCTCTCTCTCTCTCTCTCTCTCTCTCTCTCTCTCTCTCTCTCTCTCTCTCTCAGATAATTGATCATGAATCTATACCGGAAGCTCTGATTGTGATAATAAACATTCTTCATGGAATAAAATGACATTTAATTGATTGCATGTCAATATCAATAAGAAAAATACTCGTCATTGTCACTCAGTGCATGAAAAGATTATACCAGTCAATTATATTTTTAGATATGTGTTTTATAATAAAAATCATGAATTATCCGATCATGAATTATCCACATTTATATATATATATATATATATATATATATATATACATACATGTATATATATATATATATATATATATGTATATATATATATATATATATATATACTGTATGTACAGTATATATAAACTCACGAGTAAAAATTTAAAGTCTGATAAGCTAGTATACTGACAAATACCAACAATAATAAAATAATAATGATGATACCCATCAAATGATGAAAGTCAATAAATGGGCCAACTATATGATCAGCACTATTATTATTATTATTATTATTATTATTATTATTATTATTATTATTATTATTATTATTATTTGCTAAGCTACAACCCTAATTGGAAAAGCAGGAGGCTATAAGCTCAGGGGCCCCAACAGGGAAAATAGCTCAGTGAGGAGAGGAAACAAAGAAAAATAAAATATTTGAAGACGAATAATGAGATTAAAATAAATATCTCCTATATAAACTATAAAAACTTTATCAAAATAAGAGGAAGAGAATAAGATAGAATAGTGTGCCCGAGTTTACCCTCAAGCAAGAGAACTCTAAACCAAGACAGTGGAAGACCATGGTACAGAGGCTATGGCACTATCCAGGATTAGAAAACAATGGTTTGATTTTGGAGTGTCCTTCTCTTAGAACAGCTGCTTACCATAGCTAAAGAGTCTCTTCTACCCTTACAAAGAGAAAAGTGGCCACTGAACAAATACAGTGCTGTAAGAAGAATTGTTTGGTAATCTGTGTTGTCAGGTGTATGAGAACAGAAGAGGACGTGTAAGGAATAGGCCAGACTATTCAGTTTATGTGTTAGGCAAAGGGAAAATGAACCGTAACTGAGAGAAGGATCCAGTGTACTACTGTCTAGCCAGCCAAAAGACCCCATAACTCTTTAGCGGTAGTATCTCAACGGGTTTCTCGAAGCTATGAAATCTAAATGATAAGAAGATCCATTTACTAGTTATGCACACAATTCCAAATCATAAAATGAAAAACGACTTTACAATACGTTCAAATACACCGATCTTTTTTTTTTTTTTTATAAATTGGAGAGGGCCACACACATAGGCCTATCAGAATTACTTTCTCGTCACGCTGAATATAGCAACCACTCGGGAACAACAATCTCACACAAATTGACCAAACTGACACGTGGTAGTTAGGGAACGGAGAGGGGTGGGAAGAGTTAAATATGTGTGTGCATGTGTGTGTGTGTGCATATCTACCAAAATATTTTTACGGGTAACGTACACACTAGCACATAATATCAACCAATCCATCAACCGATAGGCAAAGAAACTCAGGCAACCATTCATCAAATACTACACTAGAGATACAGAAGCAAAAACTATATCGAGAAAAATAGGATTATTGTGGCGTGATTGATAATGTCTCTGGCTGGTATTTGCCAGACAGGGGTTCGAGTCCCGCTCAGACTGGTATGGTGCCTTTAGTGTTTGCAACCTTACCATCCTTGTGAGCTAAGGTTGGGGGGTTGGGGTTGGGGAAGCCTAAAGGTCTATCTGCCAAGTCATCAGCAGCTATTGCCTGACCCTCCCTGGTCATAGTTTGGGTGAAGAGGGGGCTTGGGCGCTGATTATATATGGTCAGTCTCTAAGGCATTATCCTGCTTGCTAGGCCAATGTCACTGTCCCTTGTCTCTGTCATTCATGAGCGAACTTCAAACCTTTAAATACAATTGGAAATAATCCAAAGACTGAAGATATTAAGTCTTTCAAGAAGAAACTAAAGACTTTCTTGTTCTCAAAGTGTTTTGATAGTGTGGATTTGACAATAAAGGAGCAATATACAAAGCGAAATGTTGAATGCTTTCGAACGAACATGATAAAATGACTGTGGAGGTCCTGTAAAGAGTAAGGTTCCCCTGCTGTTTAGGACCAGAAAAGCAGCTCGTAAAATAAAATAAGTGAAGTATTAATAACTTTACCCAAGAGAGTACATTTCCGACAAGAGTAGAAAAGAAAACAATACGAAAAAAAAAAGAGGTAAAGGCCAGTTGAAAGCATTTACAAACATTGCTACCTGTGTAAATGACGCGGGGAGGTAAAGGTAACCTTTTGCGTCCGTGCAAACTAAAGGTGACGTAATGGTTATGAGTACTTATGCGAAAGGTTCCTTGATGTTGTGATAGCGATGATGATGGCGCTCAGAGACAATGCTGTTGACGGCCATAATGAATGCCGTAGGAGAATGTCTAGAAAATGATGTTGGGGGAGTCAAAATTAGAGAATATTGTTGAAGGTGGATAAATAATGCGTGAATGACCATGTTGAATACTGTTGGGGGTGGTCAGAATTAGAGAATATTGTAGAAGGTGGAAAATAATGTGTTAATGACCATATTGAATACAGTTGGGGGTGGTCAGAATTAGAGAATACTGTTGGAGAAGGTGGACAAATAATGCCTTAATGACCATACTGAATAGTGTTGGGACAGTCAGAATTAGGAGAATACTGTTGGAGAATGGTGCGATGAATAATGTTTGTTGGGGACATAGCTGATGGAGAATATCTGGAAAAGTGATGTCTGTTGACGATCAAAATCCGAGCCTTTTGGGAACGGTCCTGCCTTGTGATCGGCCGGACTTGGCTTTGAGTACCGCTCAAACTCGATAGTTTCTTGTAGTGTCTGCAACCTCACCATCCTTGTGAGCTAAGGATAAGGGTTTGGGGGTGCTTATAGGTCTAACTGCTTAGTCATCAGTACCCATTGCCTGGTCCTCCCAGTTCCTACCTTGGATAGAGAAAGAGCTTGGCCACTGATCACATGTATATATGATCAGTCTCCTGGGCATTATCCTGCTTGGTCATTGTCACTGTCCCTTGCCTCTGCCATTCATGAGCGGTCTTTAAACCTTTATGCTTTCAGGCTTCTCCACTAATTGAAACTATTGGGCTTAAGTTAACCTCGAACTCCCGACGTAATGGATGCGAGTCATGGCCGTTTGATGATGCATGGAAACTTTCTATTGCAATTATTTTGCGCACGAGCCACACTTAACATAATTTTCGTCCACATATGTGAGGTGACGTGTCTCTTTATACATGGCTAAGCTATAATAAAAAATATTTAAATAATCAATAGCTTTACTTTATTCAGTATGAAAAAAAAAACGAACAAAAAAGCAAGTAAGATTAAAGCATGAACAACCCAAAGCCAAAACTCAGGGGCTCCCCCCCCCCTCTCTCTCTCTCTCTCTCTCTCTCTCTCTCTCTCTCTCTCTCTCTCTGGCGGTCGAGCCCAGCCTTTTCTATATTTCCACATGTTGACTTCAACCAATCCAAGCTTATGGCCTACCAATGAAAATGCAAAACATTTAAAATTCCACTACCAAATTATTATCTACGCTGTTAAAAACTTGCATTTAAAAACCGTAAATTTTTTGCAACATTAAAGGATTTTTACCGTTTTAAAAACGGATATATTTACGTAAAAGAGTGATATTTCGGTCATCAACCCGTACAGGATAATAACAAATTAAGGTAAAATTATGGTCGCCTGTATTCTACTGAAATACTGTTAAGAAAAGTATATTTTTTACGGAGAATTTCCGATTAAAATTACGGTTTTTTTCTAAATGTGTACAACGAAAAGAGCATAATAGAATAGAATATGGATTAATAAAAGGACCTCACAATTCAGAGAGAGAGAGAGAGAGAGAGAGAGAGAGAGAGAGAGAGAGAGAGAGAGTCATTCGCTCTCACTGAAATTCCTACACGGCCGGCGGTTGCTGTAACACGGGAATACGGGTCAATTCTTTTTAACACCTGGAACGGACGGGTCACTGCCACTGGATAGTGATGGAGGGAGAATCACTTAATTGAGAGGCTTAACGAGAGAGAGAGAGAGAGAGAGAGAGAGAGAGAGAGAGAGAGAGAGAGAGAGATTAAATTTTGTTATAAACATTCTTTCGTAGAAATGTTACCAATATAACCAACAATTTTCATCAGTCTTTTATCGTTGTGGTGGCCTGGTGGTAGCGTCCTTACCTGGTGATTACCAGACTAGGGTTCGAGTCAAGCTCAAACTCGTTAGTTCCTTTGGGGGAGCCTATAGGTCTATCTGCTGAATCATCAGCAGGCATTTCCTGGCCCTCCTTGGTCCTAGCTTAGATTAAGAGGGGGGCTTAGGCGCTGATCATATGTGATATGGTCAGTCTCTAGGGCATTGTCCTACTTGATAGGGCAATGTCACTGTCCCTTGCCTCTGCCATTCATGATCAAGACCCGAAATCCACTGCTCTGAAACTGGCCAATTCCTCCACTTTTCTTGGCAATATCTAGGCAAAAAAAAAAAAAAAAAAAAAAAAAAAAAAAAAAGGGAACTTAGCTTTTACAATTTCCAGAAATTTTGTCACATTAGCATGATAACGAAAGGCATGAAAGTCACAGAAAAA
>NC_090737.1:83347087-83349587 GCF_036898095.1 Palaemon carinicauda | reverse complement strand
TTCAGAGCTTGGTTATTATTATTATTATTATTATTATTATTATTATTATTATTACTAGCCAAGCTACAACCTTAGTTGGAAAAAGCAAGATGCTTGAAGCCCAAGGGCTCCAACAAGGAAAAATAGCCCAGTAAGGAAAGGAAATAAGGAAATAAATTAATGATGAGAACAAATTAGCAATAAATCATTCTGAAAAACAGTAACAAACGTCAAAACAGATGTCATATATAAACTAATAAAAGGGCTTATGTCCTCCTGTTATGTCAGCGAAGCAGTGGCCAGCCTTTATATGATTCTCATCGTAATGTTCTCTTTAGTGAACGGAACATGGACGATTTCCAAATGGTTATTTTAATTTCCTGTTTTAATTACCTTACCCAACTTCATTGCTGCGAAGGTTATATTTTGATAGGCGTGTTTTATTTACTTATGTCTGTATGTTTGTGATTTGCCTAACTCAAAAACTATTTGACCAAATATCATGAAATTTGGTGGGATGATTGGCCATGATCCAGATGTTAAAGAATTTATAGTTTATTTAGGAGATATCTATTTTAATGTTGTTACTGTTTTTGAAATATTTTATTTTCACTTGTTTTCTTTCCTCACTGGCCTATTTTCCCTGTTGGTGCCCCTGGGCTTATAGCATCCTGCTTTTCCAGCTAGGGTTGTAGCTTACCAATTAATAATAAAATAATAATAATAATAATAATAATAATAATAATAATAATAATAATAATAATAATATCTTATTTCTCTTCCACTTGCTTTGTTAAAGTTTTTATAGTTTATTAAATTATATCTATTTTAATACTGTAGCTCTTCTTAAAATATTATATTTTTTCCTTGTTTCCTTTCCTCACTGAGCTATTTTCCCTGTTGGAGCCCCTGGGCTTATAGCATCCTGCTTTTCCAACTAGGGTTGTAGCTTAGCAAGTAATAATAAAAATAATAATAATAATAATAATAATAATAATAATAATAATAATAATCATCATCATCAATGAGATCACTCTCGAATTCAACCCAAAATACAAAACTAAGAAACAATAATCTTTTGTTATGCTCGTAAAAAATTTAACTACTATATTTAAGTGCTATTTTATGCTTCTAGAATTTTCGCTTTTGTAAATTAACTGAAACCATTTTAAAACAGCCTTTAAAAATAATTTCCGCACATAATTGTTTAAAAGTACGTGTTTGGTGAGGTGGTGTTGTGTGTAAGTGTGTATCAGCGAGAGAGAGAGAGAGAGAGAGGAGAGAGGAGAGAGAGAGAGAGAGAGAGAGAGAGAGAGAGAGATTCCCTAGCGTTTTATTTAATATCAGCAATCTAGCTATGTATGACTGGCTCTTTACTTCCTTGTATCACTTCACACCCAAAAACCTAATAGCTAAGTTTTAACTATATACAAATTTACTAGATAATACCGTATATTATGATGTAATCTTTGTTTGAAACGAACCAATTTAAGAAACAAAAACAACAATAACTAGAGGGCCACTCAGTAGAGCTTAGACCTCCTCCGCCGCAGTAGCTTATTTCTCGATCTTTTGCTCGACCTTGACCTTTGACCCTAACATGAATTGATTGGCGTCGATTTTCATACACTTAAATATGAATCAAGTTTGAAGTCTCTGTGACAACGATGTCCAGATTTATGGCTGATTACGTGAATTGGACATTCTGCTTGGCCAGGAGCTTGACCTTTGACCTTGACCTTCCAAATCTTAATCATTTTCAGCTTTTTACATAACAGTTAATCTTTGCAAGTTTCATTACTCTACGATTAAAATTGTGGCCAGGAAGCTATTCACCAGACAAACACACACACAATCTAACACAAAAAACAGGGTTGAAAACATAACCTTCTTCCAACTTCGTTGGCAGAGGTTAAAAATAGTATTTTTTTTCTTATCATTATCGTACTATAGTGCCCTAAGCACCAAAGTAAAAAGTCAAATATCTGTTCCAATAAAGAAATAATATACGGTTTCTTCTTGCTAGTAATCCAAGCCACATCACAATGAAGCCTTTAAAGGTCGCTCATGAATGGCAGAGACGAGGGACAGGACACTACCCTAGAGACTGACCATATATACATAAGAACAGCGCCCAAGCCCCCTCTCCTCCCAAGCTAGAAACAGGGAGGGCCATGGCTGCTGATGAGTCTACAGATAGACCTATAGGGTCCCCCAAATCCCCCCATCCGTAGCTCACAAGGACAGTGAGGATGCAGACGCTACTAGAAACTATGGAGCTTGATTGAGTCTCGAACTCCCGTCCAACGGACTCCCTAGCTCACAAGGATGGTGATGTTTCAGACACTACTAATAACTACCGAGTTTGATTGAGTCTCGAACTCCGATTCAACAGACTGGCAGTAGACACTTTCCAAATAGGCTTCCAAAACCCTACTAAATCAACACACAAATGATAAATCAATTAATCAGTCTATACTAATTCAATTCATGTGATCCTTGAACATCAATTCAATTAAAG
>NC_090737.1:83334587-83339587 GCF_036898095.1 Palaemon carinicauda | reverse complement strand
TATGTAATTCGTTTTTAATTCGCGCATTATCAGTCGTCTTGGAGCATGTATAATTCTGTTGCATAATAATTTCGTATTCTGTTAATGTATGTATATAAATGTTCAATTACCCAACTTTCTAAAGTTAAGACTTCCCTTCAGAAATGGTAATTAGCGTTCGTTTCATTTTACCTTAATTTTTGCATTGTCTTGCCACATAGAAGAGAATATTTAGCTATAGTAAGCAGCTCTTCTATGAGAAGGACACTTCAAAATCAGACCATTGTACTCTGGTCTTGGATAGTGCCATAGCCTCTGTACCATGCTCTTTCACTGTCTTGGGATAGAGTTCTTTTGCTTGAGGGTACACTCGAGCACACTATTCTATATTATTTCTCTTCCTATTGTTTTGTTGAAGTTTCTATAGTTTATATAGGAAGTATTTAATTGAATGTTGTTGCTGTTCTTAAAACATTTTATATTAATTGTTAATTATTTTTCTTGTAGTTTCCTTATTTCCTTTCTTCACTGGGCTATTTTCCTTGCTGGAGCCCTTGGGCTTTATAGCATTCTACTTTTCCAACTAGGGTTGTAGCTTAGCAAGTAATAATAATAATAATAATAATAATAATAATAATAATAATAATAATAATAATAATAATAATAATAATAATCTGTAGGAAAGTTTTGAATGATATAATGTAACTAAATTAATATTATAAGTGTTTCTTACATCACTCTTGCGATCACTATTCATTCCCACACAGACGTTTCCCCTAGCGTCAACGTCAATAAGTATCATTACTTAAACCAGGGTATGTCTAAACGCAGGGCATCCTGTACAGAAACCCTTGTTTGAATATCAAACAGGAATCTACCCTATACGCCTGTAGGATATCTTGTTTCTTTCGTATAATGTCGCTTATTGCGCTCGACACTTTTTCACTCATGGGGTTAATTGCTGCACTGTAATTGTTCAGTAGCTATTTTCCTCTTGGTAAAGCTAGAAGAGACTCTTTAGCTATGGTAAGCCGCTCTTGTAGGAAAAGGACACTCCAATCTAACCAATGTTCTCTAGTCTTGGGTAGTGCCATAGTATCTGAACCATGCTCTTCCACTGTCTTAGGGTGGAGCTCTCTTGCTTGAGGGTGCACACTGGCACACAAGTCTATCTGTTTCCCTATTTCCTTTCCTTACTGGGCTATCTTCCTTGTAGGAGACTCTGGCTTATAGCTTCCAGCTTTTCTAACTAGGGTTGTAGTTTAGATACTGCTAATAATAACAATAATAATCATAATAATAATAGTAATAGTAATAATAACAATAATAATAATTCATGTTAGACTATTCTAAAACCAAAATTATGTTTTCACAACAAAGTTTGAATTCAGAAAGCAAATTAAAATACATTTGCGTAACAAACTTTATTACCAGATGTTCATTTTTGTTGGGGAGTTTGTGAAAAAACCATGGGATTTTTTTTTTTTTTTTTTAAATGATGCAATGCCTGTCAATTACATATACCTTTTCCTAATGATTCTCCGTTGCCATCTTACGTGGTTGAAATAAAAGATGGTCAGCGCATATCTTGTAGGCGGATAATTTTTAAGGTTCCCTGTCCGACCACACACACGCAAACACACCCACACACACACAAACACACAGACACACAGACACACACACACACACACACACACACACACATATATATATATATATATATATATATATATATGATAAATTTTGCACATTTTTACGTGTTTTTCATATTCAAATAAGCCATATATATTTTTGATACATTAATGTCTGGATTCTCTTAACGACCTCGGGATCAGAGCCCCAGGCGAAATCACACAAAGACAAGAGCTTGGCTCCGGCCGGGAATCGAACACTGGTCGGCAAGCTTGTATAGACAGTGACTAAGCCACTTGGCCACGAAGAAAATATATATGGCTTATTTGAATATATATATATATATATATATATATATATATATATATACATATATATGTATATATATATATATGTATATGTATACACACATATATATATACACAATTTATACATAATTGTATATGTAATTATATATTTTTATATACATATTTCAATGTGTGTGTATATATATATATATATATATATAATATATATATATATATAATATATATATATATATATATATATATAATTCATCTATATATATATATATATATATATATATATATATATATATGTATATATATATATATATATATATATATATATATATATATATACTATGTATACTGTATGCATAAATATTAGATATATACCTAATTCACAGTGAGAAACCAAATCTTTCAAATTCAATTAACAGAAACCGTAAATGCGATATCATAACGAATATTAACAGGGCAGGTATGATTTCTATAACAACGGGCTATAATACCCCCGGCTTATCAACCAATCAGAATTCAGCAATTATCGGGGACTTTCTATTCTCCCTGATTGGCCCGATGGGCAAAGCCCAACTATTGGGATATTTTGAATGTTTTGAAATCTTCTGTTCGTACTGGATGCTGAGCCTAAACTTGTTCCGTAAATAGATCTTTCCAGTTTCTCGTTTTGATTTACAGAATGTTTTGCCTGGAATTTCATCTCAAGCGGGGGTTTACACCATCGAACGGTTCGTCGAACCCGCTTGACGAACCTGCTTGTCAAACGGTTCGAAGAGGTGGAGTCAACCACAAATGCATAAGGTTTGTGGACAATGAAGTCCCGCCCACAAAAGTCAGGCAAGAACAGACTTACTTCGAACCGTTTCACGAACACAAAACAAATATCCCGTTCACACATTCCAACATCACTTCAAACACTTGTTTTGTCAAACCGCGTTCGACGAACTGTGTCGACCGTGTAAACCCCAGCTTGGTATCAATGAAGCTCAGAGCTGAATTTTTAAGTGGGATGAGTACCCGCATAACTTCAGTGACCACTAACATTGGAACGCCACGTTTTTATGAGTCATTCAATTAAAAAAGTCATGTAATTTTTTTTGAGAAGGTCAGGTGTTATATTCTGTAAGGAATTTAATACGAAGTCAAATATGACTTTAATTTTGGCTAATCAAAACGAAAACATAAAAGTTCTTTTCCCTTAACGTCCGTACTATGTTTAGTCTATAAAATACGGAATTAATTTTTATCCTATTATAAGGTGAATAGCGAAATCCTAGTCTAAATACGAAACCCAATCTCAAATAAAATCCAAAATTAAATTAATGAAATATACATTCATATACAGAAATTCAGCAAAGACCCTTGCCTTGGAAGTAAGGCACACCAGAAAGGTTGCAAAGGTTAATATTCTTTCCTCTTGCAATTCAATTTTGCTAACCAGCGCCCCGCTCTCTCTCTCTCTCTCTCTCTCTCTCTCTCTCTCTCTCTCTCTCTCTCTCTCTCTCTCTCTCTCTACATTATTACTGAGAGCGGTTGAAAAGTGGTAAGTGCAATCTCCTCTCTCTCTCTCTCTCTCTCTCTCTCTCTCTCTCTCTCTCTCTCTCTCTCTCTCTCTCTCTCTCTCTCTCTACATTATTACTGAGAGCGGTTGAAAAGTGGTAAGTGCAATCTCTCTCTCTCTCTCTCTCTCTCTCTCTCTCTCTCTCTCTCTCTCTCTCTCTCTCTCTACAAGGAGTTAAAAAGTGGTAGGTGCGTTCTCTCTCCCACCCTTTCTCCACTTTACCACTGAAAGGGTGTAAAAGTGGTAGGTGCAACCCCCCCCCCTCTCTCTCTCTCTCTCTCTCTCTCTCTCTCTCTCTCTCTCTCTCTCTCTCTACTTTATTACTGAGAGCAGTTGAAAAGTGGTAGGTGCAATATATCTCTCCTCTCTCTCTCTCTCTCTCTCTCTCTCTCTCTCTCTCTACTTTATTACTGAGAGCAGTTGAAAAGTGGTAGGTGCAATATCTCTCTCTCTCTCTCTCTCTCTCTCTCTCTCTCTCTCTCTCTCTCTCTCTCTCTCTCTCTCTCTCTGAGAGGAAGTTAAAAGTGGTAGGTGTTCCCCTTTAATCAAGGTAACATATATAAATCAAGGTTTGCTTCACCCTTATGATAAATGAGATTTCGTGATATACTGCCAGTTGGGGAGGGGAGGACCCACCAGTGACTGTTTTGGTGAGACGTCTTTGAATCACACCTATACCAGGGTCATCTTAAACCCCCCCCCCCCCCCCCCCAAAAAAAAAAAAAAAGAGCAGAGATCAAACTTCAGATTACAAAGGATCTTCGAAGCAAGAAAGTCTACTTTCAACATTCGTATGTAACTTGATGAAATCATTAATGGCAAAAAAAAAAAAAAATGTAAACGATAAATAAGAAAGCCGTAATGACAGCTATCATACAGTTTCATTACTCCTTTGGATGTTAAGGATGAACAGATAAGGATTTGGTGTTATTCTAATTACAATCTTCTTATCTTTTTAACAAATAATGGTCTAAATAATTAAGTCTAAATAATCATTAAAATATTGTGTACCAAGTTATATATATATATATATATATATATATATATATATATATATATATATATATATATATATATATACATATATATATATATATACACACAGTACTTACGAGGAGAGAGAGAGAGAGAGAGAGAGAGAGAGAGAGAGAGAGAGAGAGATTCGGTTATTAGTTGTAACTATACATACATACTTATACACACACACGCGCACACACACACACACACACATATATATATATATATATATATATATATATACATATATATAGACATATATATATATATATACATATATATAGACATATATATATATATATATGTATATATATATATATATATATATATATATATATATATATATATATATAAAAGAGAGAGAGAGAGAGAGAGAGAGAGAGAGAGAGAGAGAGAGAGAGAGAGAGAGAGAGAGAGAGAGAGCTTCTGTTATTGGTTATAACTAATCTGCGCTTAAACATTTGAAAAAAAAAACATTAATGACAATCTAACTTCCACACTTAAAGCTC
>NC_090737.1:83317087-83329587 GCF_036898095.1 Palaemon carinicauda | reverse complement strand
TATTTTAATTGTTAATTATTTCTCATATCGTTTATTCATTTCCTTATTTCCTTTCCTCACTGGGCTGTTTTTTTCCTGTTGGACCCTTGGGCTTATAGCATCTTGATTTTACAACTAGGTTTGTAGCTTTGCTAGTAGTATTAGTAGTAATAATAAAAATAATAATAATAATAATAATAATATCAATAAAAATAATAATAATAATAATAATAATAATTAATAGTAATAATAATAATAATAATATTTTCAACCAAACTTAACTTTTAACTACCAATCCTTATTGACTATCTGATAATACTATTAATTGAGCTTGCTGTCAAAATGATCGTGTATATATGTGTCGAGTAAGTATGAAATCGGCCGAATATATGTTTAATTACAAGCTAATTCAATAAACGTAAGTAGGGAAAAGAATATCCAGTAAACCAAAAGCAGATCGTAAAATTAAGTCACAAATATATCAGTATATACATGTAAATATATGTATATTAATACATGTGAGTATGGGTTACAACACATGTACCTTCAAAAAATATGGCAAGATATTTTTTTATGTGAACCTAAAAAAAATCTCCCAGTTACCCCAAATCCAATTTCCTTGAGAGGATTCTCCCGAAGAAGTCACCGAATTCTATGGTTTATTCTGATTTTACTTCCATGCCGTGGACCCTAGGGTGTGAGAGCACTGTCTGAGAGATCAGAAATATGGGGAAAGTAGTTTCGTAGGCCTGAGTTATAACATTCGACCACTGCTTGGGGAATGAGTGATGTGTCCCCAAATTATCTCTGTTATATTTATGCGACTTGTAGCATATACTGTTCGGTCATGTCCACTTTTGTGTGTGTACGTTTATGCGCACAGTCACACACATAAGCTCACTCAAACATAATGTACGCATCCTTTCAAATTGGATATACCTTAGAGTGGTGAATGGCTTTGCGAATCGCTTGGTGATTGCCAGACTGGGGTTCGAATCCAGCTAAAACTCGTTAGTTCCTTTAGTCGCTTAAACCTCACCATCATTGTGAACTTAGGATAGGGGGTTTGGGGGAGCCTATAGGTCTATCTGCGGAGTCATCAGTAGATATTGCCTGGCGCTCCTTGGTCCTAGCTTGGGTGGAGAGGGGCTTGGGCGCTGATCATATGTAATATGGTCAGTTTCTAGGGCATTGTCCTGCCTGATAGGGTAATATCACTGTCCCTTGTCTCTACCAATCATGAGCGGCCTTTAAACCTTTAAACTAGAAAAGATCACCCATTCTACGTTGGTTTGCAGTGAGCAATCAGACGAAAATCTCCCACCATCACCAATCCACATTGGACACCATGATGATGAAAACTGGTCAAACCCTGGACACGTATTGACGTGTCTGAGGCCTTTTTCCTGCAATGGATTGGAGACAGCAGCATTTGTTGTATATACACACATATTTACGCAATTGTATATATCTACACACACAAATATATATATATATATATATATATATATATATATATATATATATATACATATACATATACCTACACCTACAAGCTTTATAGTGCATATACATAGATACACACACACCCATACACATGCTTGCACACATGATTAAAATGCATATTCACATTTATGCAGATATAACCCCATCAACATAAACTTGTGTTAAGTTTGTAGTCACATGAGGGTTTTTTATAGAATGCTTTTACTCTCTTGTCATCTAATTTGTCGCAAAGGCAACAGAGCATACACGAATTATGTTTATTTAATAATATCAACTTATAAAAGAGTGCTTAATTGAGAAAGCCATTAGATTTTTATATAAGACATCTTCTTATTAATAGGATGATACTCTTGTTTGACTCTCTCTGCCAATTTATGAATACCAAAGCATACATTCATATATTAATTCTACTTGGATACACTGATGAAAAAAAAACCGTAATTTTAATCGGAAATTCCCCGTAAAAATATACTGTTCTCAGTCGTATTTCAGTATAATATAGGCGACCTTAATTATACCATACTTTGTTATTGTCTTTTATGGGTTGGCGACCACATCACTCCTTTACGTCAATATATCCGTTTTTAAAACGGTAAAGGCCTGGCAAAATTTATTCCAGGATTTTTACCGTCTTTTTAGGGCAAATTTTAAACAGTGCACTTGGTGCTTGGAAAATTAAAGTCAGGAAAAGTTTATACTCTGGATCATTAATTTCCAGGCTGACTACAGGTTCTATAGGTTTAATAGCTAATAAATTAGTTGCAAAATGTATATACAAATTATAAAATTCATTAAATTACGAAATATCTTTTTCTGAACACAATCTGAACACAAGATATGCAGAAATCTTTGCCAATGTGCTTCATTTTTATAGGTAGTAGGTTGGCCAGGGCACCAGCCACCCGTTGAGATACTACCGCTAGAGAGTTATGGGGTCCTTTGACTAGCCAGACAGTACTATATTGGATCCTTCTCTCTGGTTACGGTTCACTTTCCCTTTGCCTACACATGCACCGAATAGTTTAGCCTATTCTTTACAGATTCTCCTGTCTTCATACACCTGACAACACTGAGATTACCAAACAATTCTTCTTCACCCAAGGGGTTAACTACAATACTGTAATTGTTCAGTGGCTACTTTCATTTTGGTAAGGGTAGAAGAGACTCATTAGCTATGGTAAGCAGCTCTTTTAGGAGAAGGACACTCCAAAATCAAACCATTGTTCTCTAGTTTTGGGTACTGCCATAGCATGTGTACCATGGCCTTCCACTGTCTTGGGTTAGAGTTCTCTTGCTTGACGGTACACTCGGGGACACTATTCTATATTATTTATCTTCCCCCTGTTTTGATAAAGTTTCTATAGTTTATATAGGAAATATTTACTTTTGTGTTATTGCTGTTCTTGAAATATTTTATTTTGCCTCGGTTCCTTTCCTCACTGGACTATTTTTCCTGTTGGGGTCCCTGGGCTTATAGCATCCTGCTTTTCCGACTAGCGTTGTAGCTTAACAAGTAATAATAATCATAGTAGTAAGCGAAGCCCGCAAGAAAATTATCCCATTCTGATGCACATAATATTCCTTGTTTCTTCGACATAAAACTACATAGCTTTTTGTCTTCTTTAACAACGCATTGCTCGGATCACGCTATACCCTCGCCATTATCGAAGTAATTATTATTATTATTATTATTATTATTATCATTATTATTATTACTTGCTAAGCTACAACCCTAGATAGAAAAGCAGGATGCTATAAGCCCAAGGGCTCCAACAGGAAAAAATAGCCCAGTGAGGAAAGGAAACAAGGTAAAATTAAATATTCTAAGAACAGTAACATTAAAATAAATATATCCTATATAAACTATAAAAACTTAAACAAAACAAAAGGAAGAGAAATATGATAGAATAGTGTACTCGAGTGTACCCTCAAGCAAGAGAACTCTAACCCAAGACAGCGGAAGACCATGGTACTGTGACGAACCGAGTGAAGGTTGTGACTCAAAAGCAGGTTGAAAACAACTGAGTAATTTATTATAGAACACTCTCCTTTATATACAAAACCTCAAGGCAACAGGAAATTTCATGTTCGAAAAACAGACAATGTTACAGAGGAAAAACGCAGACATGTTTATTCTGGTTCTTTTTAGTGCGAGGCAAGAGCGAAGATACAAGCATAATATATACAAAATAAATTCTGTACGATCGTGTGACACACGGTTGGTACAGTACAGAGGCTATGGCACTACCCAAGAAACAAATCCTTCATGCAAGCCATAAGAAATTCTAGATATGGGAATCGACCACCAACTGATGTGGGAACATTCTGAAAAATTGAGGAGCGTTTATATAATCTGTCTAAATTCCTTCCTCGTAACTCTGTCATCTATGTCGAGAGAAGGTAAAGACAAGCTCGCTGCTGTCATGTATTCTGCCTCATAATTTGCCTCAGATGTTTTTTATATTGTCAATTGTTGTCGCCCTTTGCCCATTAAACTCTAGTTGGCTTTGTTACTGATAGCTCTGTGTGTCAAGATGGCGCTTTATATCAATTTCAACAATGTTGTTGGCAGAGCTCTGTATAAAAAAAAAAAAAAAAAAAAAAAAAACGCAGGGCCAATACATTGTTTCAAAATATGAAGACATTTTGATACTCTGTCTGAAACTATTTACTCAGAGCCCATAAGTTGTACATAATTGATCAAAGCACGTTTTTACAGTTATTAATTATTTTCTAGTTCAAATTGTCTTTTCCACTGATTGCACAAAGCACACACACACACACACTATATATATATATATATATATATATATATATATATATATATATAGAGAGAGAGAGAGAGAGAGAGAGAGAGAGAGAGAGAGAGAGAGAGAGAGAGAGAGAGAGAGAGAGAGAGAGAGAGAGAGAGCAAGCAAATGTCTCTCAACTCGAGGATTACTGTTCTCAAATCTTTTTCGAAACGAAAAATTCTCGATTTGATCTTTAATCTTCTTTGCATTTTATTATCTTTCCAAAATCCAAAAATCAAAAAAGGATATCTAGTTAAAATACGATTATGAATTTTACATTCAATTTCCCAATCACTAATAATAATAAAAGAACATCCCATCCATTCATGACTGAAAATGCATCTTTTGAACTGAATAGAAAGACGATGAAACCAATTTCCTTAGCTTTGACTAAAACAATCTGTTGACCCAGAATCACCTTTCAGAAACGTTCGCCTTCCCGTCTTCCCCTCCTCTCCTCCACACACACACACACACACACACACACACACACACACACACACAAACACCGGACGCGGTTCAAAAGGACCAGAGGAAATTACGTTCGAATTTGGCCCAGGGAGAAGGATGTCGAGGTCCCCAGAGTGATTGACTACCTGGTGTCAGAGAACTGACTGCCTCTTTACCGTGTCGCGGCTCTTGTGGATAGGGACGGGGTTTGGGGGTCTGGTTGGTGGTATGTAGGAGGGAGGGACATGGATTGCTGGAATGAGGGAGGGAGGTTGTTAGGCGACAATTCATGAAAAGTGATTTCTTGACAGACGTCAATGGATGATGTGTGTGGAAAGAAAGACAATCCAAAGTTTCTATATTTTTTTCTCAATCAATAGATGATGTTCTGGCGATTTTATATAGTGGAATAAAATAAACGTAATACATTAAAAAGGATGCAGATCCATATATATGTTAATGGTGTTTATAAATGTTTCCCTCTCCAGACATTGATAGTTTAAAGAATTTTTTTTTTCATCTCAAGGGTAATCCTCACGCCAAAGTTCCCAGCATTTCGACTGCATATTTCTAAGTGTCTCGCATCATAACTACAATGGCTACGGATGTTATGGGAGGAAGAGAAAAAGGGAACAGAGAAGAGGTGAACGTAGTAGGACAGGGCCATTTACAGTTTCTTTTGATAAGTCTGCAAAAGGAAAATGTGGAGAGTAATTGTTAGCAATATTAAGGTAATGGGAATACACGGAAAGAATCAAGATGGGATGGAAGTGGTTGATTCATATAAATATTTTGAAGAAAACATAACCGTACAGCATAACATGAGAGAAGAGTCACAGAAAAGAAAATTAGCATGCCGTGCGCATAAAAAAAAAAAAAATTATATTTGAATTGTCCAAGGAAATCAGGGTGATTAATGTATAAATGGATTGCTGAAGAAACTCTGCTTTACGAAAACAAAGTACGTAATTTGTAAACAAATGAAAGAATGTTTGAAGCTCTTGAGATGAACTGCTTGCGTTGATTTGCGGTTTATGAAGAATTGATTTGGATAGAAATGAGGACATAAGAAAAAGTGTTAAAACGGTTACCATGGGTGAAAGAAATGGATTAAGCGTATCTTGAAGTGGTTTGGACATGTGGAGAGAAAGAGGACATATAGGTTAGTGAAGAGTGTATGATTCCAGCTAAAAGAAAGCGGTGAAAGGGATGAATATACAGCATGAAAGACATATTGAAAAAGAAGGGATTTAATATCAGGCAAGGGAGTGAATGATATGCAGGGCATGGTTGAGTGGCATATATGTTAGAGGACTTGTTTTGTGGTGATGAGCCTTCTATGTAGATATTAAAGGCCTAATTCCACACACGATTCAGTAGTTAAAGGTTGTATGTGGCAAGGACTCGTATATAGGTGCAACCGCTATTTTCAGGGGGGAGGATATCAAGTCTGACAACTTGATACAGCATTTATTATTATTATTATCATTATTATTATTATTATTATTATTATTATTATTATTATTATTATTATTATTATTATTATAAACGCTAAGCTACAGCCATAGTTGGGAAAGCAGGATGCTATAATCCCAGGGGCCCCTAAAGGGAATATAGCCCAGTGAGGAAAGGAAACAAGAAAAAAATAAAATAATTTAAGAACAATAACAATATTAAAATAAATATTTCCCAAATAAACTTAGCCAGGGAATTTGACTTATACAGAATGAATAATGGCAATTTAAAAGAAAGTATGACTCCCTTGGGGTGTCTTATCGTGGCATATAAACTGACACGTTCTTGTCAGTCACAGGCGAACGTCAGATAAAAGGAAAAGAAATGAATTAAGCAGAGTAATGCTAAAGTTATTCGTCAATAAATCAGCAGACGACCAACCCGTCCTTCTGCCAACCACTTCGACATGACAAACATAAACAAACAGTTTATCTTTGTCTCCCTTAGAAAATAAAAGTTAGATAATCGGGCGAGACACCCGCATATCAAGAATGACAAGTGCTTATCCTTATCGCCTGCAAAAACATTTAATGGTACCCTTCTGTATAGATAATCCGCTAAATTGGGAGCAGCGAAGGGCCAGAGAGCATACTTTATGTCTGTGACACACATGTTAGTGTGTGTATAAGGTAATCTTGAAGTCCATTGAGGCATACGGAAAAGATTTGAAACCTTTCTAATTTTTTTAAACTCTTTCGTCTTGATACTAAAGGAGTTACGTAATTCTTATCATCCTTCTTATGACGCATACATCTTTTTGAGAGAGAGAGAGAGAGAGAGAGAGAGAGAGAGAGAGAGAGAGAGAGAGAGAGAGAGAGAGAGAGAGAGAGAGAGAGACTGTTCGATAATTCAGGCTAACTTGTTCGTTAGGAAATTGCGCTTTAAACAATAAATCATCTTAGGGTGAATACTTTATACGCAACTACTTTATTCTTATAAGTAATAAAGTAATTTTAAAGACGATGGGGAGTTGCTTAAAACTAAAGGGGTTACTTAGAACTTATAGAGTTATTTAAAACTTAAAAGAGATATATTAAAGCACATTACCTCTTATAATTTTAATATTTTTCTATCAAAACACATTACTGAAAACCCGTACCATGTAAATTTAGTTAGTAAATGAAAGGGAACGGAAAGGTAAAAAAAAAAAAAAAAAATTATAAAGTAACCAATCAGTAAAAGAAAAAGTTTCGTATATACGAACATAAAAACATACACACATACATCTTATGATTTGTAGCTCAAATATGTCGGAGACACACACACACACACACACACACACACACACACACACACATATATATATATATATATATATATATTATATATATATATATATATATATATATATGTATGTATGTATGTATGTATTATGTATATACATATATACACACATTCGGTAAATCTAATGAAACCATTAAAATATACCTTTAAGAAATTTCCTCCCTTTAGAATAAAAAAATATTTCTACTCTTATTTCAAAGTTTTTTTCTTTGAATATTTTAATATAACTAGCTGTGGACACTTGGAGTGCAAGTAAGCGTTCATAAAAGATGAGGATAATTAGATGGCCTAGTGGAGATCAAAAAAAAAAAAAAAAATTATGTTACTGTTACTTCTGTAGCAAAAATTACATTAAAGTAAGTTTTTTTATCCCGGGATAAGATCTCTTCTAAGAGATAGGATTATTCAGAATTCTTGAGCGAAATAATAATAATAATAATAATAATAATAATAATAATAATAATAATAATAATAATAATAACAATAATAATAATAACAATAATAAATGAATTCTGCTATTTACAGCCTTTTCTATTTTCTTCATTAACTCTCCCTTTCTTAAATGGATTATGAGAAGAATCATATTTCCTTCCTCGGGTAATTTTTTTAACTTCTTTCTCCTGGTCTTTCCATTCTTTTTTTTCGCATCTCATTTATCTTGTGTAATTGTTGAATTCCGCAAGCATTTATCAACGGAAAAGAAATTTCAAATAATGCAAAAATATAAGAGGTTCTACATTGCGTCTGATGAAGAATGACAGCCAAGGAGGTTGAGAACTGAACAGATGAAAATTCTAGCCTTATTCAAACAAGTGATTGGTAATGAGATTTAAAAAAGAATAAAGGGGAAGTAAGGAACCAAATAAACATGTATAATGAGAATACTAAGAGTGAAGTAAGGAAAAAAATAAACATGAATAATGAGAATACTAAGAGTGAAGTAAGGAACAAATAAACATGAATAATAAGATTAAAAGTGAAATAAGGAACAAATAAATATGAATAATGAGAGTACTAAAAATGGAGTAAGGAACAAAAGAAACATGAATAATGAGAATACTGAGAGTGAAGTAAGGAATAAAATAAACATGAATAATGAGAACACTAAAAGGGAAGTAAAGAACAAAATAAACATGAATAATGAAAATACTAAGAGTGAAGTAAGGAACCAAAATAAACATAAATAATAATATTGAAAGTGAAGTAAGGAACAAATAAATATGAATAAGGAGAATAATAAAAGTGGAGTAAGGGATAAAATAAAAATGAATAATGAGAACACTAGAATTGAAGGAAGGAACAAAATAAACATGAATAATGAAAATATTATGAGTGAACTAAGGAACAAATAAACATGAATAATAATATTAGTAGAGAAGTAAGAAACAAATAAATATGATTAAGGAGAATACCTAAAGTAGAGTAAGGAATAAAATAAACATGAATAATGAGAAAACTAAGCGTGAAGCAACAAATAAACATGAATAATAATATTAATAGTGAAATAAGGAACAAACTGATATGAATAAGAATACTAAAAGCGGAGTAAGGAATAAAATAAACATGAATAATGACAATACTATAAGTGAATGAAGGAACAAAATAAACATGAATAATGAGAATACTAAAAGTGAATGAAGGAACAAAATAAACATGAATAATGAGAATACTATAAGTGAATGAAGGAACAAAATAAACATGAATAATGAGAATACTAAAAGTGAATGAAGGAACAAAATAAACATGAATAATGAGAATACTGAGAGTGAAGTAAGGAATAAAATAAACATGAATAATAATCTTAATAGTGACGTATGGAACAAATAAATAGGAATAAGAATACTAAAAGTGGAGTAAGGAAGAAACTAAACATGAATAATGAGTATACTGAGAGTGAAGTAAGAAACAAAATAAACATAAATAATGAAAATACTAAAAGCGAAGGAAGGAGCAAAATAAACATGATAATGAGAATACTGAAGTAAGAAACAAAATAAATAGGAATAATCACAATATTAAAAGTGAAATAAAGAACAAATAAATACGAACAATGAAAATACTAAAAGTGAAGGAAGGAAAAAAATAAATATGAATAATGAAAATATTAAAAGTGAAGGAAGGAACAAAATAAACATGATAATGAGAATACTGAGAGCGAAGATAGGAACATAATTAACATGAATAATCAGAATACAGAATCAACAAAAACAAAAAACAAACAAACAGTCAGTTGTTATAGGATAATGAAAAAGTTTAACCCAGTAAAATGTCAATATCATTCAGTATGAAACACGTTTACTTGCCACGACTGTAATTACAATAATAACTATAATCACAGAATATAGCGAATACAAGTTATATATTTAGATGTAAAAGACTTGTGGAGTGGAACGAGGAACACTAATTTACTCACTTCTCAGGGGAACCAACTTGAAATTCGAAAGTTTTAGCCAGTTCTCTCTCTCTCTCCCCAGAGCCTAAACTTAAACTGAAAACCTCTCTACTTTCTTACGTCGTCCCAGATTCTTGACACTTTTCTTCAAGTTAAAATTTGTGAAGGAAGATTTTTTCACTTGAGACGTAAACCTCCTATGCTAAGAAATTATTACAGTTAACTTTGAATGGTTTGTTGAACCTAAAGTTGACATATATCTAGGTTCCAATAATTTGAAACCATCTGTAACTATTCAAATCTTACACTTGATATATATATATATATATATATATATATATATATATATATATATATATATACATATATATATATATGTATATATATATATATGTATATATATATATATATATATATATATATATATATATATATATATATATATACATGTTGACACTCAGTAGCATTACAGACGTGTAACTACTCGGTCTATCCGCATCTCTCAGGTAAGGGAGACAAAGTAGTCATACCCTGGTGAGAGGAGGTACCACGAAAGGTATACTCGGAAACCGCAATCTCTGTGTATGTGCGTGCATATAAATAATATGCATTCATAGTGACATATGTGAAAATAAATCACAGAATAATACTAGGATTATTGAAAAAAATGAATGAATGAAAAATTCTGAATAAAACGAAAATACAAATCTTCAGGACCATATCAACAATAAGTATAAACTTACGTAAATAAATCGATAACTGTTAGAAACTCCCTATACAATGCAGAAAGATTGTCTTATTTCTTATTTCTACCCTTATTCAAGTTCCAGATCTCTGAAGTCGAGATGGCGCTGCGCCTTTTGGGAATTCGAAGCGCTGGGGATTTGTATGCCGCTGACAGACGAAGCTCTTGGCCAGAAATACGACTTCCATAAAAACAACGAATTTCAACATCGGAGTGACTTCGGTACCTGGCGTACTGTACACACCTCAGATTCTGGTCGGAAATAAGGATTAAAAGGATAAATTTGTGCAGGATTTTTTTTTTTTTTTTTTTAAAGATCAGCTGTTGAATAAATGAGGTTAAAACGAGAAAATTATCTTTCCACTTTTATAACATCTTTTTTTCATATTTCTTTTTGCGTTTGTAGGACACTATTCAAGAAGTCTTTATGATTGTGATCAGCAGAGAAATAAATTTAAACCTACTTTAGTTCAATAAAAAGACAGACGTGCTCTCTATCTTGGTAGAATAAGTAGACTATATGCCCACGCACTACATCCAGAGAAAGTTTTGAACTTTCCTTCCTGGTATACATATAAAACTTTACCTATTGAGGGTTTACCTATTCTGTTTCGTTCCAAAGCCATTTACTAGTTTGAAGTAAATTTTAAATTGCATAGCAGATCTTGACTTTATTCATAAAATCTAGTAAATTTCATAAATACTTCAATACTATTTTTTTCAAGCTCGCGACCATATGGGTCTAGGCTTCAAAAATACAATGTTTATGAAGTTATTGATGTCACGGCCAATATAAAATAAAAATAAAAATATTTGCTATGTAAACCTGAAATCTCCATATACGACTAAATTCCCTTGCTTAAGGGTACACTCGGGCACACTTTTGTATCTAATTTCTCTTTCTCCTGTTTGGCTATAGTTTTTATGGTTTATATAGGGATTGTTCATTTTAATGTTGTTACTGTTCTTAAAATCTTTTATTTTTCCTTGTTTCCTTTCCTCACTGGGCTATTTTCCCTATCGGGGCACCTAGGCTTACAGCATCTTGCTTTTCCATCTAGGGTTGTAGCTTAGCAAGTAATAATAATGACAATAATAATCGACCACATTTGTTTATCAAACTGTGAATTTCCTACAACGCGCAATGATGCATATATTTCAATAGCAAATGACACCTTATATAATATATTCACTTTCCTAGTGCCTGTTTTAGAATTTATTCCTAACTATGAATAAATATACGATAGCGTGTTTGAACAATAAATTTAATAACCACTATATTTGAAGAAAAACTTTCTGTCATAACAATTTTCTTCTTATGTCTTAGAGATTCTTAAGCATGTTTAAAAATCATAATGTAAAATCGTCAAAATTTGTTCAATTTCTAAATCATATTTTTCCATGAATATTGAATAATCCATCGTCAAACTTTTAAATTCTAGAATTTTTAGGGAAATTTTTGATTGATCATTGTCAAATATTTTTTCTTTTTTTTTTTGCACTAACATATTTATATTTATTTACAACTATTAACACTAAACAAAGTAACATGTCAAAAGAATTACTAAAAGTGCTAAAAGATAGCGAAACTCTCTCTCTCTCTCTCTCTCTCTCTCTCTCTCTCTCTCTCTCTCTCTCTCTCTCTCACGCTAAATTGTTCATGTTGATCTATAACTATTTTCAATAAACAAAGTGACTATAATACCGCTAAAAGATACCATTACACACACTCTCTCTCTCTTTCTCTCTCTCTCTCTCTCTCTCTCTCTCTCTCTCTCTCTCTCTCTCTTTCTCCCATATGATACTAAGAAAATCAGGAAAATCTAATGTGCCATAT
>NC_090737.1:83309587-83312087 GCF_036898095.1 Palaemon carinicauda | reverse complement strand
TGTAGCATCAAGCAAGAAACTCTAACCCAAGACAGTAGAAGACCATGGTACACAGGCTATGGCACTGCCCAAGACTAAAGAACAATGGTTCGATTTTGGAGTGTCCTTCCCCTAGAAGCGCTGCTTACCATAGCTAAAGAGTGTATATTGTCAATGATTTCCAGGAGATGCTTTCATTTTCACTTCAGTCTATACACAGATTACATCCATATTTATTGTCCACGACTGAAGATAAAAAAACTGAAACAATATATAGAGAAATAGAATATTCTTATAAAAAAATCTTTCCTCCCGTCCGAGAGTTTCCTTGGTCGTTTATACTCGTCCATTTTCATTACTTTTTACTTTCTCTGGTTTTCTTTCGACCAGTGAAAAGTGCATTAAGTTATCTTCTTCAGATTTTACTCTCCCCATCAAAACAAAAAGTCATTATCATCCTTTTTCTAAACAAGTTTACAGGTTTGAAGGCTACTCAGGAAAGGGGGCAGTGACAATGCACTAGAGAATGACCATATATACATATGATCGGCGTCCAAGCCCCATCTCCACCCAAGCTAGGACCAGGGAGGGCAAGACAATGGCTGCTGATGACTCAGCAGGTAGCCCTATCATCATCATCAAATCTCTCTCATTTAGGGAAGCCTATAGGTAGCCGTATAGCCGACCCCATCCCCCCCCCCCCCAAATCACCCATCCTTTGCTCGCAAGGATATTGAGCTTGCAGACACTACAAGAAACTATCAACCTTGAGCGGGACTCGAACCCTAGTCATGCAGATCACCAGGCAGGGACGTTTCCCATAGGCCACCACAACCCTAAGAAAAAAATATGGCTATTCTGAAACGGCGTATTGTTGAGGAAAAATTTCAAAATTCCTCTTGCATGGTTAACTGTGTTAAAATTCTTTTAAAGATTTAAAGGCTGCTCATGAATGGCAGAGGCCAGGGACAGTGACATTGCCCTATCAAGCAGGACAATTCCCTAAAGACTAATCATATATACATAGGATCAGCGCCCAAGCACCCTCTCCACCCAAGCCAGGACCAAGGAGGGCCAGGCAGTGGCTACTGATGATTCAGCAGATGGACCCACAGGCTCACCGAAACTCCCTGCCTTAGCTCACAAGGATGGTGACGACGCAGCGATCAAAGGAACTAACGAGTTTGAGCGGGACTCGAACCCCAGTCTGGCGGTCACCAGTCAGGGACGTTCTTAACAACTAACAAGACACGGTCGTTTGAGATGTAGCTGACTTGGAGAGAGAAAAAAAAAAAAAAAAAAAAAAAAAAAAAAAAAAAAAAAAAAAAAAAAAAAAAAAAAAAAAAAAAAAAACAACCAATGCCGCATTAAAGGATCGAAGTTTTAACCGACGCTCAGAGAAGCTACAATCTAAGCAATTGCCGTTAACGAAAGTAAAACCTCCAAGAAGTTGGTGGGAAAAAGTGAGGAATACCAATGCTTGTGTTGGACTTTATATTCATAGAGGTGAAAGATACTAGGCTTAACATGATGAAGATTCATACTTGGTATCTTCATCTATAGTTTACGACAGTTCACTTTTTTTGTATGAGTCTATTTTGTAGAATCTTACTCCAGGATTAATTTTTATTTTTTTTTTGGGGGGGGGTGGAAGGGGTGAGATTACACCATAATAATCATACCAATTAATAAATAGTATTATTATTATTATTATTATTATTATTATTATTATTCGCTAAGCTACAACCCTAGTTGCAAAAGCAAGGGGCAATAAGCCCAAGGCCTCCAACAGGGAAAAATAGCCCAGTGAGGAAAGGAAATAAGGAAATAAATAAACAATATGAGAAAAAATTAACAATAAAAGATTTTAAAAACATTAACAACATTTAAACAGATACATCATATATATATTATAATAACATTTATGTTAGCCTGTTCAACATAAAAACATTTTCTGCAACTTTGAACTTTTGAAGTTCTACTAAATCTGCTACCCGATTGAGGAAGATCATTCCACAACTTGGTCACAGCTGGAATAAAACTTCTAGAATACTGTATGGATTGAGCCTCATGATGGAGAAGGCCTATCAAAATTAACTGCATGCCTAGTATTACGAACACGATGGAACTCTCTCATGCAAATATCACTTAGATGGATGTTCCCTTATGATTACTTTAAAAATTACTTTACAAAATAAAAGGGAAGGGGCTGCATGCTGCTAATCACTAAGAAACTATATTCTATTTATCCTAATAAATCTTTGAACAACGTAATAATAAATTGCCATTATATAAAATCCGGTGAAAATAAATTAAAAACAAATTGATTCTGAGATCGGCAGTCATTTTTAATATATGGTACAGCAAATTAAGATTAAGTAATGGAAAAGGCTCCACTGTCTGTTTATAGTTCATTAGTAAAAGAAAGACATGAAGAGTGCCATGAAGATCCGATAACTTGATTTGACTTTAAAAAGTAATTGGAAGCAAGTGTGTATTTGTGAGAGTGTATGCTTGTTTG
>NC_090737.1:83292087-83302087 GCF_036898095.1 Palaemon carinicauda | reverse complement strand
AATTACTTGCATTCTTTGTCTTATATCCGCTTTCCCCAACTGTAAATGTTCATTCTCCTCCCTCTCTCTCATTTCCTTCAATATGCTTTCTTTCTCACCTATCTACTCCTATCCTCTTTCTACCTCCTTATCTTTCCATGCTACCTTTTCCTCCCAGAATCTCATCCAAGACATAATCTTCCCTCCACATAGCTGAAGGCATGAATCTCTTCCCTTTTAATCACAACCCGGAAATGCATTTCTCTGCAATACATTACTCAAAATGTATCAAAGAGCAACGAAATACAATTCATAACAAAAAAAAATCCTACGAATTCATTTCAATAAATTCAGAAAATAAATTTTCCGCCACTCTAAGGACACCCAAAGACGTGTGTTGATAAATTAACCGATGGGCTTCTGAAGACACCTGCAATACCTCCTCAAATATATACGCATATATACGCAAACGGACGCGTTGTAAATAATCATGCTCATTCACTCGGTATGTCATCTAAGTAGATTTCACAAAGCACCAGTTGCTTGAGAGAGTAAATCAATCGGCACCTTTATAGATAAACAGATCCAGAATCTCCATTTCATTTAATTTCTTTCCGATTCAAGCTATTAAGTGGGGTCCCTTGTGTGCGTGGGACACACAAAAACACATCTGGTGTGTTCAGATGATAGAGTGCCGATTGGAAAAATGACAACGAACTCCAGAAAAAAAAAGAGAGCTCGTTGCAAAGTTATGATGGCGAATGGAAATAGGAAGATGAGTGCTGATGGAAAAATGAAAGAGATGGTTGGGTGTAAATATCAGAAATTTATCTTATGATAAATGAAACAATATTTTGCACAGAGGATTTGGAAGTGACTATATTATTATTATTATTATCATTATTATTATTACTATTATTATTATTATCATTATTGTTATTATTATTATTATTATTATTATTATTATTATTACTAGCTAAGATACAACCGCAGTTGGAAGAGTATGATGCTATAAACCAAAGGGCGCCAATAGGGAAAAATAGCGCAATGAGAGAAAAGGAAACAAGGAAATATATAAACTACAAGAGAAGTAATAACAACGAAAATATAAAATTTTAAGATCATTACCAACATTAAATTAGATGTATCATATATAAACTATAAAAAAAAACTTAAAAAAAACAAGAGGAAGAGAAATGAGATAGAATAATGTGTCAGTGTACCCTCAAGCAAAAGAACTCTAGCCCAAAACAATGGAAGACCATGGTACAGAGGCTATGGCACTACCCAAGACTAGAGAATAATGGTTTGATTTTGGAATGTCCTCCTAGAGGAGCTGCTTACCATAGCTAAAGAGTCTCTTCTACCCTTACCAAGAGGAAAGTAGCCACTGAACAATTATGAAGTTTGTGTGATACCTATGGCACGAGAGAAGTTTCTTAATGTGATAATTGTCTAAGATATGTAGAACGAATGGAGAAAAAAGTGTTTTCAGCTTATCATCCTTTTCACAAAAGCTATCAGTTTAACATTTACTTTCCAACTTTGTTTTATTTTCAATATATGTTACGCCATATACAGAACGCACACAGTTCATTTCATAAGTTTTAAACTTTTTACTTTTATGAGCTTTCAATATTAACACCAAGACGACCTTTGCAGTATATTTTTTTTAAATTGCTCTAACAGCCTTAATTTTTGTCATAGAGAGGTCAGGTTGGTCTCATATAGCATTTTTTTGCAAGGACGTACCGGTACGTCCATGGGGGTAAATGGGTGGCTTTTGTGAAACGTACCAGTACATCCTTTGGGGGTAAAAGGGTTAAGAGAGTTTCCCCAAGAAGGTTTTTATATAATCCAACTTTGTCTTCCACACACAATCTAGATCTCTTCCATATTCTTTTTTACAAAACCCCGTTACAATCATTCTCCTGTATTTACTGCCCAATATCTTTATAAATCACCCATTCAAAATGTTTATCATCGATATTCATATATATGCCGTACATTTACCATAATAATCTTATAAGCTTTTCTGCAATTTATTTGCACTACCACGATCATCATATTTCTCTTAGTTTTGCTGTACGTTGCAAATTAAAATCAAATCATTGCATTTATAGATAGTACAAATTTATAGTAATTTTTTTTTTATTTTGAATTTTCAAACGAATTTCTTGAAATGGCAAAATACTCTAAACATGAATTGCTCGACGACTTTCCCCCATCAAAATAATAATTCAAACAATACTTATGTATGCCACTAGCATTCTTCTCAAAGTCATGCAATGACATGCAATTAATTAATAAAAAACAGCGTATGTTAATGTCACTTCACAATGACTTTATTCTAAATTTCGATAATATTTCAAGTGATTTCATTTACATTTGGACGATGTGCCATACTTTGACACTGGTAGCCATCATGCAAACAGCATCTTTAATACTTAATAAGTTTTATATATATATATATATATATATATATATATATATATATATATATATATATATATATATATATATATATTGAGATGTCCATTTTATGCAAATAAACAATTTTAATCTAGATTGTAGGCATAAAATGTATTACTCCCTTATCCCATGTAAATTTTGCGAGCCCTTAAAGCATGGAAAGAGAGAGACATCTCTCTCTCTCTCTCTCTCTCTCTCTCTCTCTCTCTCTCTCTCTCTCTCTCTCTCTCATGTCTACTCACATCATAATAATGAAAGCGTAAATGAGTGAGGTTCTCTCTCTCTATTGCCTATACACATCATCTAAATCACCTTAAGTCATACATAAAACTGAATAATCAAACAAGAAGAATAAAGAAGGGGTTAATGAGTGAGGAACAAACTTTAAACCGCAACCCCCCCCCCTCCTCCTCTCTCTCTCTCTCTCTCTCTCTCTCTCTCTCTCTCTCTCTCTCTCTCTCTCTCTCTCTCTCTATTGCCTATTCACATAATATAAATCATCTTAAGGCATAGAAAAAAGTGAATAATCAAACAAGAAGAATAACAAAAGCGTAAATGAGTGAGGAACACAGACTTTAGTCTCCTCTCTCTCTCTCTCTCTCTCTCTCTCTCTCTCTCTCTCTCTCTCTCTCTCTCTCTCTCTCTCTCTCTCCTCTCTCGCCTATACACATCATCTAAATTACCCTAAGCCATAGACAAAAGTGAATAATCAAACAAGAAGAATAATAAAAGCGTAAATGAGTGAGGAACACAGACTTTAGTCTTCTCTCTCTCTCTCTCTCTCTCTCTCTCTCTCTCCTCCTCTCTCTCTCTCTCTCTCTCTCTCTCTCTACACATCTTCTAAATCACCCTAAGCCATATATAAAAGCTAATAACCAAACAAGAAGAATAATGAAAGCGTAAATGAGTGAGGAACACAGACTTTAAATCTTCGGATGGGGAGAGAGATTAAAACTTTTCGAACCCGCTTGGATCTTGATTAACGAGGTTCGGTCCGGAAGAATTCTTTTTTTTTTCCACACGATCCAAACCGATCCTCAAACCTTCCTTCTACCCAAAATTTTCTCTGGGATCATCCTATCTATTACATGGCTGCTGATTTTCCTACGGGTTGTGGTCCCCGATGCGTTAACGTCCCTGACTGGTGAACGCCAGACTGGGGTTAGAGTCCCGCTCAAACTCGTTAGATTCTTTGGTCGCTGCGACCTCACCTTGTGAGCTGAAAATGGGGCGTTTGGGGGAGCCTATAAATCTATCTGGTGAGTCAACAGCAGCCATTGCCTGGCCCTCCTTGGTTATAGCTTGGGTGGAGAGGAGCCTTGGGTGCTGATCATATGTGCACTGATAAAAAACCGTAATTTTTATGATATTCTCCGTAAAAATGTATTGTTCTCAGCAATATTTCAGTAAAATACAAGCAACAGTAAATTTTCCTTACTTTGTTATTATCCTTTACGGGTTGGTGATCGTAATATCACTCCTTTACGTCAATATATCTGTTTTTAAACAGTAAAAATCCTAGAATAAATGTTCCCAGGCATTAACCGTGTTTTTAATGCAAATTTTTAACAGCGTATATATGGTGTCTATAGTGAATTACCCTGCTTGCTAGGGCAATGTCACTATCCCTTGCCTCTGCCTTTCATGAGTGATCTTTAAACCTTTAAACCGCTTCATACTCCTGGAATAAATGTTGCCAGGCATTTACCGTTTTTTCAATGGAAATTATTAACAGCGTAAATATGGTCAGTCTCTAGGGCATTTTTCTGCTTGATAAGGCAATGTCACTATCCCTTGCCTCGGCCAGTCATGAGCGGCCTTTAAACCTTAAAACTGCTTCATAATAATCTAATTAGAGGAAACAATGGAGTAATATATTTCACTAGCGTACGCGACCCGTCAAGGATGACGGCTAAATATTTAGATAGATATGCACAGACATGCACACGCACCCTCTCTCACCGGGTATGACTATAACTCTCCCCACATACCCGAGGAATGGGGAAAGCTTAGCGCGTGACCGGAAATATATGTATATATACATATATATATATATATATATATATATATATATATATATATATACTGTATATATATATATATATATATATATATATATATATATATATATATATACTGTATATAATATATATATATATACTGTATACTTTATATATATATATATATATATATATATATATATATATATATATATATATATATATATATATATATATATATATAGACTCTTTAGCTCTGGTAGGCAGCTCTTTCTAGGAGAAGGACACTCCAAAATCAAACCATTGTTTCTAGTCTTGGGTAGTGTCATAGCCTCTGTACCATGGTCTTCCACTGTCTTGGGTTAGAGTTCCTTGCTTGAGGGTACACTCGGGCACACTATTCTGTCTAACTTCTCTTTTTCTTGTTTTGTTAAGCTTTTTATAGTTTAAATGGAAAATATTTATTTTCAATGTTGTTACTGTTCTTAAGATATTTTATTTTTCCTTGTTACCTTTCCTCACTGGGCTATTTTCCCTGTTGGGGCCCCTGGGCTTATAGCATCCTACTTTTCCAACTAGGGTTGTAGCTTAGCATTTAATAATAATAATAATAATAATAATAAACACTTGCTCTTTATTATAAAGGGGAGATTATGCATTAGTCCCCCCCTCTCTCTCTCTCTCTCTCTCTCTCTCTCCTCTCTCTCTCTCTCTCTCTCTCTCTCTCTCTCTATTCAATATGAATTTTCTTTACAGGTTTAAAGTCTATTCTTAAAGAGCTGGGTCCGATATTTTATAATAATGATGTAAGGTACATTCTGGAGGCTTTTAAAAATAAATACTTCTCAGTAGAAAATCTAAAAAGTATCACATTGGGAATTTCTAAATACGGGTCACGACACCGGAATTGCTGAGAGTTGCTGGAGTAAACAAATAAATACTTATTTCTCTTTGTATCAGTTTCTTAGGTTTCATCTCCAATTGTATACCTATTTATGGTTGTATATAGAAAAAAGGAAAAGGTTATACATAGAATATAGAAACGATATGCAAAATTACTAGAATGCATAAGATGACAGGAAAAATAAATATCAAATGACAAAATAAAGAGAGAGAGAGAGAGAGAGAGAGAGAGAGAGAGAGAGAGAGAGAGAGAGAGAGAGAGAGAGAGAGAGAGAGAGAGAGAGAGAACAAAGCTTTTCCACATTTCAGCTCTTATTTTGCCTGTGGTGTTGCTAACACTTTATTTCTGGAGGACTGACGATTTCAGGCTGCGAATATGAATCAATACTTCACAAACAACTATAAATAATTCGTGGTTTCGGAAGCCGGTGCTAAACTCTGTTCTAGGAAGTCATTGTGCATTGCACAGATAAAAAAAAAAAAAAAAAAAAAGGATTTATACTCTTATATTACCCCCATTTATCAATTTCTTATAATTGTTAAAAATCTAATTTTCAAAGAACAAATCAAAGTAAAAGGAATGATGAATTTAGTGTAAAGACCTTAAATCTTTTACTTGTTAATAATTCTATTTATTTAATTAATACGTTAATATATACGCAACCTTGTGGAATTTCAAACATATTATTTACCACTGCCTGTAATTTCAGTGTGATTATTTAGTACTAATCATATATAGCAAAATAATAATCATCATCATCTCCTCCTATGCCTATTGACGCAAAGGGCCTCGGTTAGATTTCACCAGTTGTCTCTATCTTGAGCTTTTAAATCAATACATCATCTCTTACTTCACTCTTCACAGTCCTCAGCCATGTACGCCTGGGTCTTCTAACTCTTCTAGTGCCTTGTGGAACCCAGGTAAACGTTACGTGAACTAATCTCTCTTGGGGAGTGCCAAGAGCATGCCCAAACCATCTCCATCTACCCCCCCCCCCTCATCATAGTAGAATAATACCCTACGTTAATCGTTTTTATTGATATAATTCTTTTTCTCCGTCGCTGATACGTTAGGGACATAGACAACATAAGTCTTTTTATAGTTTATATATGACATATTTGTTTTGACGTTGTTACTGTTTGTAGAATGATTTATTAATTTGTTCTCATCATTTATTTATTTCCTCATTTCCTTTCCTCACTGGGCTATTTTTCCCTGTTGGAGCCCTTGGGCTTATAACATCCAGCTTTTCCAACTATGGTTGTAGCTTAGCTAATAATAATAATAATAATAATAATAATAATAATAATAATAATAATAATAATAATAATAGAGAAGAATTGCATATATTTTCTTTGGAAGAGATCATAATTATTTTCACTTCATATCCAAATAACGATATCTATCTTTGGATCTCGGTATCCACATTAAACAAAAACATTACCAGATTTATTAAAAGTACAAAAAATGGCGAGCGACTGTGGCGCAGTCAGGTGGACCCTGCTGCTTCCTCCGGTCGTGGTGACCGCTGAGGTAGCAGCAGTAGGGGACTCGGCATATGAAGCTTCATTTGTGGTGAATAACCGGGGAAGGTGGGCTGTGGCACCCTAGCAGTACCAACCAAACTCGGCTGAATCCCTCGTCAGGCCGGGAGGAGCCAAGAGAAAAAAGTCCCCTTTTGTTGTCTATTCTTATGTTTCCTATACCCAAAAATTAGGGGAAGTGCCTTGGTGGATAGATAGATAGACAAACATATATTCTTTTCCCCCCAACATAGAATCAAATATGCGCATTACCTAATCTCGTAAAAAGATAATATATTGCCTTATATAAACAATCATATTACCTGATCTATTAGTGTTAAGAAAAATAGATATACCTGCAATCTAATCTCCTGAAATGCAAATATTTCATTCTATATATAAAAATTCATATTACCTGATTTATTAGTGGTACAAACACCCTCAAAAAAAAATAAACAAATAAACAAATAAATATACATGCAATATAACCTTGTAAATTTCAAATATGTCATCCTACATCTAAAAAATTATATTACCCGATTCATTATTATTATTACTATTATTATTATTATTATTATTATTATTATTATTATCATTACAAGCCAGATGCTACAAGCTCAGGGGCTCTAACAGGAAAAAATAGCCCAGTGAGGAAAGAAAAGAAGGAAATCAATAAACTGCAAGTAATAAACAATCAAAATAAGGTATTTCAAGAATCTTCCATATATTGTATAAACTATGAATACTTCAAAAAGCAAGAGCAAGAGAAATGAGATAGAATAGTGTGCAGGTGTGTAGCTTCAAGCAAGAGAACTCTAATCCAAGACAGAGGAAGACCATGGTACAGAGGCTATGGCACTACCCAAGACTAGAGAACTATGATTTAATTCTAAAATGCCCTTCTCCTAGAAGAGCTGCTGGTGGTACAAATATCTATCCCTAACCCACCCCCACACAAAAAATTGAATATACATGTTCCATGTCAACGGATAATGAGACATAGGAACATGTTTTTTTTTTTTTTTTTTACTTTATTACAAAAAGGTTAGTGAATAGACTGTGTACAGCCGATAGTCTCAGATAAGTACCTTGTCTAATGACCGCTCGAATGATACTGACTAACCCTCAGCAAGTAAGATGCAATGTTGCTCGATTAACATGCTGAATTGTTAGGTTTTGTGGAATTCTCCACTGTGATGGAAATATACTGTCAAACACATCAGCTTATGAGACTAGGGACACGTCACATTTAATAAGTTCAGTGATCGCGCCCTCCAATTTATGACAGTCATAGTACTCTTAAAAAGGTCAGTAATCTTACAGTATAAAACACATATTTTGCATGAAGGATTAGGGCAAACATGTAATCTAACCTAGTGAAAACAAAGTTTCAAAAACTCTCGTAAAAAGCTCAAGTTTCACTTCAGCTCTGAGGCAGTTGAGTAACATCTGAAGAATGAGTCAGAGTGCCAACATCTCATCCTAGACAGTCATGCGTATCAATTGTCAGTTTTAAAATTAGTCTCGAAAAGTCATGCATCCTTTTATCAGTTTATATTTAGCTATAGAATATCAACACGGAAATGATACTGAGAGCTATTTGGTAATATCCCGCCTTTCAATAATAGTAGAAAAAAAAGGATTATTAATTGACATGGGAAACAGAATTAGACCAGGTTCTTACATTACAGAAAAAAAACAATGCAATAATAATAATAATAATAATAATAATAATAATAATAATAATAATAATAATCCCCCGTATAAATAAAGAGCAAATGTCTGGCTATATATATATATATATATATATATATATATATATATATATATATATATATATATATATATATATATATATATATACACAGTCATACTCAGTGAGGGAGTAGTTCTATCTTGGTTGGAGGGGGCGTGCATGTGCGTGCATATCCATCTAAATATTTAGCCGTCATTTTTTGACTGGTCGCTTGCACTAGCAATAATAAAAACAATACACAAATAATAACAAAGTAAATAAATTTACGTTTTAATACAAATCATATAAATGGCCACAATATTATATCTCAAAGGGAATGTTTTAGAGTAATGACATCCGGGTAACCGTATATCCTCCTTTCCCTTGAAATTTAATAAGAATAAACGATACCTTAATAAAAATGTACTTTCTATATTCAATCTCACTTACGCAGTACTTGGAAGCCCCCCTCCCCCCTAAGAACTCTATCCTCACATCTCTTCCTCCCCAGAAATGAATAAAGAAATGAAATATAAAAGTGAAAAAAAAAAACGCCCTTTTGTGTCTTAATGAATCTCTCGGTTGACTTTTCTCGCCTAAGTTGGGGTTCGCTATAAGGGGGTCCAAGTCATACAATAGGTGCGCCCTCTTGTTCAGCTGTCGGTCTCTCCCATTTCATTCTTCTTTTTTTTTCAATTCTTCCTCTACCTCCTTCTTCTACACCACATGTCCTGATATGTTAGGAATATCTTATATCTTATATTTCAAATTCTTAATCTAAAAAGATATCTTTTCGTAAAACGTACGGATATCTTTATGTTTGCTGCATAAGATTTTTCATAACCCTGACCTTCCTTTACATTCCCATCTTTCTAGATAATAATCTCCAGTTTTATTCCAGCTGTGACCAGATTATGGAATGATCTTCCTAACCAGGCTGTTGAATCGGTGGAACTTCAGATGTTCTAATTTGCAGCAAATGTTTTTTTTTTTTTTTTTTTTTTTTTTTATTGTTGAACGGGCTGACATAAAACTCTCTTCCTAGTTTATATATAAAAGATCTATCTGAATGTTGCAACTGTTCTTAAAATATTTGATATTATTTATTCATTTGTAGTTATTTATTTCCTTATATCATTTCCCAACTGGGGCTATTTATTCTTGTTGGAGCCCTTGGGCTTATAGCATCCTGCTTTTCCAACTATGATTATAGCTTAGCAAGTAATAATAATAATAATAATAATAATAATAAACAACTACATAAGTTGCCTGCATTTACCAGTATATACATAATATATTTATATCAAGCTCCTTCTGCTAATATGCATCTGCGCATACGCGTAAAAGCATAATAATAATAATAATAATAATAATAATAATAATAATA
>NC_090737.1:83266719-83276719 GCF_036898095.1 Palaemon carinicauda | reverse complement strand
TTTCATTTTTTTTAAAAATAAGGGTGTTTGCATCCATTCATATCGTATCTCTGTCCCTTCCTCTGCCTACTTGAAAAAGACGACGCAGACGAAGACGACGCACACGAAGACGATGAAGACAAAGACCACGAAGACGATGGAGACGATGACGAAGGTTCTATCATTTTTTGAAAATAGGGCTCCCCAGATTTTATTTTTTTCAAAATAAGGGTGTTTGCAATCGTTCAAATCGTCTCTCTGTCCCTTCCCCTGCCTACTGGAAGAAATTATACTAGCTATCCATTTTCGACTCTTTTTTTTTTTTTTTTTTTTTTTTTTTTGGTCACTCAGATCTCATTTTTTAAAAATAAGGGTGTTTGCATCCGTTCATATCGTCTCTCTGTCCCTTCCTCTGCCTACTTAAAAAAGACGACGCAGACGAAGACGACGCACACGAAGACGATGAAGACGAAGACCACGAAGACGATGGAGACGACGACGAATGTTCTTTCATTTTTTAAAAATAGGGCTCCCAGGTTTCATTTTTTTAAAAATAAGGGTGTTTGCATCCATTCATATCGTATCTCTGTCCCATCCTCTGCCTACTTGAAAAAGACGACGCAGACGAAGACGACGCACACGAAGACGATGAAGACGAAGACCACGAAGACGACGCAGACGACGACGAAGGTTCTTTCATTTTTTGAAAATAGGGCTCCCCAGGTTTCATTTTTTTTAAAAATAAGGGTGTTTGCATCCATTCATATCGTATCTCTGTCCCTTCCTCTGCCTACTTGAAAAAGACGACGCAGACGAAGACGACGCACACGAAGACGATGAAGACGAAGACCACGAAGACGATGGAGACGATGACGAAGGTTCTATCATTTTTTGAAAATAGGGCTCCCCAGATTTTATTTTTTTCAAAATAAGGGTGTTTGCAATCGTTCAAATCGTCTCTCTGTCCCTTCCCCTGCCTACTGGAAGAAATTATCCTAGCTATCCATTTTCGACTCTTTTTTTTTTTTTTTTTTTTTTTGGTCACTCAGATCTCATTTTTTAAAAATAAGGGTGTTTGCATCCGTCCATATCGTCTCTCTGTCCCTTCCTCTGCCTACTTAAAAAAGACGACGCAGACGAAGACGACGCACACGAAGACGATGAAGACGAAGACCACGAAGACGATGGACACGACGACGAATGTTCTTTCATTTTTTAAAAATAGGGCCCCCAGGTTTCATTTTTTTAAAAATAAGGGTGTTTGCATCCATTCATATCGTATCTCTGTCCCTTCCTCTGCCTACTTGAAAAAGACGACGCAGACGAAGACGACGCACACGAAGACGATGAAGACGAAGACCACGAAGACGACGGAGACGATGACGAAGGTTCTATCATTTTTTGAAAATAGGGCTCCCCAGATTTTATTTTTTTCAAAATAAGGGTGTTTGCAATCGTTCAAATCGTCTCTCTGTCCCTTCCCCTGCCTACTGGAAGAAATTATACTAGCTATCCATTTTCGACTCTTTTTTTTTTTTTTTTTTTTTTTTTTTTTGGTCACTCAGATCTCATTTTTTTAAAATAAGGGTGTTTGCATCCGTTCATATCGTCTCTCTGTCCCTTCCTCTGCCTACTTAAAAAGACGACGCAGACGAAGACGACGCACACGAAGACGATGAAGACGAAGACCACGAAGACGATGGAGACGACGACGAATGTTCTTTCATTTTTTAAAAATAGGGCTCCCAGGTTTCATTTTTTTAAAATAAGGGTGTTTGCATCCATTCATATCGTATCTCTGTCCCATCCTCTGCCTACTTGAAAAAGACGACGCAGACGAAGACGACGCACACGAAGACGATGAAGACGAAGACCACGAAGACGACGCAGACGACGACGAAGGTTCTTTCATTTTTTGAAAATAGGGCTCCCCAGGTTTCATTTTTTTTAAAAATAAGGGTGTTTGCATCCATTCATATCGTATCTCTGTCCCTTCCTCTGCCTACTTGAAAAAGACGACGCAGACGAAGACGACGCACACGAAGACGATGAAGACAAAGACCACGAAGACGATGGAGACGATGACGAAGGTTCTATCATTTTTTGAAAATAGGGCTCCCCAGATTTTATTTTTTCAAAATAAGGGTGTTTGCAATCGTTCAAATCGTCTCTCTGTCCCTTCCCCTGCCTACTGGAAGAAATTATACTAGCTATCCATTTTCGACTCTTTTTTTTTTTTTTTTTTTTTTTGGTCACTCAGATCTCATTTTTTAAAAATAAGGGTGTTTGCATCCGTTCATATCGTCTCTCTGTCCCTTCCTCTGCCTACTTAAAAAAGACGACGCAGACGAAGACGACGCACACGAAGACGATGAAGACGAAGACCACGAAGACGATGGAGACGACGACGAATGTTCTTTCATTTTTTTAAAAATAGGGCTCCCAGGTTTCATTTTTTTAAAATAAGGGTGTTTGCATCCATTCATATCGTATCTCTGTCCCATCATCTGCCTACTTGAAAAAGACGACGCAGACGAAGACGACGCACACGAAGACGATGAAGACGAAGACCACGAAGACGACGCAGACGACGACGAAGGTTCTTTCATTTTTTGAAAATAGGGCTCCCCAGGTTTCATTTTTTTTAAAAATAAGGGTGTTTGCATCCATTCATATCGTATCTCTGTCCCTTCCTCTGCCTACTTGAAAAAGACGACGCAGACGAAGACGACGCACACGAAGACGATGAAGACGAAGACCACGAAGACGATGGAGACGATGACGAAGGTTCTATCATTTTTTGAAAATAGGGCTCCCCAGATTTTATTTTTTTCAAAATAAGGGTGTTTGCAATCGTTCAAATCGTCTCTCTGTCCCTTCCCCTGCCTACTGGAAGAAATTATACTAGCTATCCATTTTCGACTCTTTTTTTTTTTTTTTTTTTTTTTTTTTTTTTTGGTCACTCAGATCTCATTTTTTAAAAATAAGGGTGTTTGCATCCGTTCATATCGTCTCTCTGTCCCTTCCTCTGCCTACTTAAAAAAGACGACGCAGACGAAGACGACGCACACGAAGACGATGAAGACGAAGACCACGAAGACGACGGAGACGACGACGAAGGTTCTTTCATTTTTTGAAAATAGGGCTCCCCAGGTTTCATTTTTTTAAAATAAGGGTGTTTGCATCCATTCATATCGTATCTCTGTCCCTTCCTCTGCCTACTTGAAAAAGACGAGGCAGACGAAGACGACGCACACGAAGACGATGAAGACGAAGACCACGAAGACGACGGAGACGACGACGAAGGTTCTTTCATTTTTTGAAAATAGGGCTCCCCAGGTTTCATTTTTTTAAAAATAAGGGTGTTTGCATCCATTCATATCGTATCTCTGTCCCATCCTCTGCCTACTTGAAAAAGACGACGCAGACGAAGACGACGCACACGAAGACGATGAAGACGAAGACCACGAAGACGACGCAGACGACGACGAAGGTTCTTTCATTTTTTGAAAATAGGGCTCCCCAGGTTTCATTTTTTTAAAAATAAGGGTGTTTGCATCCATTCATATCGTATCTCTGTCCCTTCCTCTGCCTACTTGAAAAAGACGACGCAGACGAAGACAACGCACACGAAGACGATGAAGACGAAGACCACGAAGACGACGGAGATGATGACGAAGGTTCTATCATTTTTTGAAAATAGGGCTCCCCAGATTTTATTTTTTTCAAAATAAGGGTGTTTGCAATCGTTCAAATCGTCTCTCTGTCCCTTCCCCTGCCTACTGGAAGAAATTATCCTAGCTATCCATTTTCGACTCTTTTTTTTTTTTTTTTTTTTTTTTTTTGGTCACTCAGATCTCATTTTTAAAAATAAGGGTGTTTGCATCCGTCCATATCGTCTCTCTGTCCCTTCCTCTGCCTACTTAAAAAAGACGACGCAGACGAAGACGACGCACACGAAGACGATGAAGACGAAGACCACGAAGACGATGGACACGACGACGAATGTTCTTTCATTTTTTAAAAATAGGGCTCCCAGGTTTCATTTTTTTAAAAATAAGGGTGTTTGCATCCATTCATATCGTATCTCTGTCCCTTCCTCTGCCTACTTGAAAAAGACGACGCAGACGAAGACGACGCACACGAAGACGATGAAGACGAAGACCACGAAGACGACGGAGACGATGACGAAGGTTCTATCATTTTTTGAAAATAGGGCTCCCCAGATTTTATTTTTTTCAAAATAAGGGTGTTTGCAATCGTTCAAATCGTCTCTCTGTCCCTTCCCCTGCCTACTGGAAGAAATTATACTAGCTATCCATTTTCGACTCTTTTTTTTTTTTTTTTTTTTTTTTTTTGGTCACTCAGATCTCATTTTTTAAAAATAAGGGTGTTTGCATCCGTTCATATCGTCTCTCTGTCCCTTCCTCTGCCTACTTAAAAAAGACGACGCAGACGAAGACGACGCACACGAAGACGATGAAGACGAAGACCACGAAGACGATGGAGACGACGACGAATGTTCTTTCATTTTTTAAAAATAGGGCTCCCAGGTTTCATTTTTTTAAAAATAAGGGTGTTTGCATCCATTCATATCGTATCTCTGTCCCATCCTCTGCCTACTTGAAAAAGACGACGCAGACGAAGACGACGCACACGAAGACGATGAAGACGAAGACCACGAAGACGACGCAGACGACGACGAAGGTTCTTTCATTTTTTGAAAATAGGGCTCCCCAGGTTTCATTTTTTTTAAAAATAAGGGTGTTTGCATCCATTCATATCGTATCTCTGTCCCTTCCTCTGCCTACTTGAAAAAGACGACGCAGACGAAGACGACGCACACGAAGACGATGAAGACAAAGACCACGAAGACGATGGAGACGATGACGAAGGTTCTATCATTTTTTGAAAATAGGGCTCCCCAGATTTTATTTTTTTCAAAATAAGGGTGTTTGCAATCGTTCAAATCGTCTCTCTGTCCCTTCCCCTGCCTACTGGAAGAAATTATACTAGCTATCCATTTTCGACTCTTTTTTTTTTTTTTTTTTTTTTTTTTTTTTTTTTTTTTTTTTTTTTTTTCCATTGTAAATATTTCTATTCAAGGTACGATGCGGTACTTTTTCAAATAGTCATTATCAAGTTTTAAAAAATCTCTATTTTAGAAAAAGATTTCAGGCGATATTTTCAAATATGTAAAATCATCATCATTATCATCTCCTACGCCTGTTGACGCAGAGGGCCTCGTTTAGACTTCCCCAGTCGTCTCCATCTTGAGCTTTTAAATCAATACTTCTCCATTAACCTTTTACTTCACGCTTCATAGTCCTCAACCAAGTAGGCCTGGGTCTTCCAAGTCTTTTAGTGTCTTGTGGAGCCCAGTTACAAGTTTGGTGAACCAATCACTCTTGGAGAGTGCAAAGACAATGCCCAAACCATCTCTCCATATACCATCTAAAATCACTGAATCAAATCTTATGTTACGTTTGAAAATTAAAGTTCAATAATTATAAAAAAAAAAACAGTAAAAAGAATATATCCTGGTTACAATATTGGATACTTTTGGAAAATGTATTGTCCTGCCTGTTATTAAAATAGAAGAACCATCAATACGATCATGAATCCAGATAAGTGATTTTAGTAACCAATTATCATCTAAGCAAAATATTTTATTTATCATCCAATTGAAACATCCAAACCGACTGACATAAACCCAATTTTCTCTGAAAAATTTACCGGAAGAGGTTTTGGGGCCAAATGTCTTCAGATAATGTGCGTCACAAAGGAAAACGTATATGGGGAGAATCAGAATGTTTAGGACATCTAATTAAGAGATTCGACTTGACTTAATTGAAAAAGGAAATTAATCTTATGGAATAAATACCTAATTACATCCATTTTTAGTTTTAGATTTTCTAAAATAAAAATGAAGGATCAGAAGCGTTAAAAATAAAAACTAAGCAATATTTAAAAAAAAATTAAGATCTTACTAAAGAGTTTTCTCTGGTATCAGGCTGACTAAAGTATTTTCATAGTTTATATATGAAATATCTGTTTTAATGTTGTTAATGTTTTCAAAATATTTTATCTTAATTGTTCATTACTTCTGATATCGTTTATTTATTTCCTTATTTCCTTTCCTCACTGAGCTATTTTTCCTGGTTGGAGCCCTTGGGCATATAGCATCTTGCTTTTCCAACTAGGGTTATAGCTTAGCTAATAATAATAATAATAATAATAATAATAATAATAATAATAATATCAGGCAAGTATGAATTAAGACGCACTTCTGGTTTTTCTATTTCAAACGTCCGTGCCTGGTATTCTACTCAACGGGAGTTCGAGATCCTCAGAAGCACAGAACAAGGCAATGTCCTAGGGACTGACCATATATAGATTCGACCAGCACCCAAGGTCCTCTCCAAGAAGCTAAGACCAGGGAGGGACAGCCAATGGCTGCTGATAACTCAACAAGTAGATAGATAGGCTTCCCAGAACCAACTCCCGCCCCTCTAATAGCCCGCAAGGATAGTGAGGTTGGAGACACTACTAGAAACTTTCGAGCATGGTTGGGTTTCAAACTCCCGTTCAACAGATTGCGAGGCAGGGACGTTTCCAATTGGCTACCCTTTGGTAGAATAGAATTCTTTAGGTGAGGGAAATTAAGTATTTGTTTCTCTGTAGACTGCCGAGTGATTTACACGCGTGTTTTATATATTTTTTTATGCTATTTCGACGAGAACGCTCTAAAATAAATTATTATTACTATTATTACTAGCTAAGCTACAACCCTAGTTAGAAAAGCAAAATGCTATAAGCCCAAGGGATAGCCCAGTGATGAAAGGAAATAAGGAAATAAATAAACGATATAAAAAGCAATGAACAATTAAAATGAAATATCTTAAAAACAATAACATCATTAAAATAGATATTTCATATACAAACTATAAAAGGTGACATGTCAGCCTGTTCAATATAAAAACATTTGCTGCAACTTTGAACTTTTGAAGTTCCACTGATTCAACTACCTGATTAGGAAGATCATTCCACAACTTCGTCACAGCTGGAATAAAACTTCTAGAATACTGTGTAGTATTGAACCTCATGACGGAGAAGGCCTGACTGTAAGAATTAACTGCATACCTAGTATTACGAACAGGATGGAACTGTTCGGGAAGATATGAATGTAAAGGATGGTCACAATTATGAAAAATCTTATGCAACATGCATAATGAACTAATTAAACGACGGTGCCAGAGATTAATATCTAGATCAGGAATTAGAAATTTAATAGACCGTAAGTTCCTATCCAACGAATTAGATGAGAATCAGCAGCTGTAGACCATATAGCATTGAAGATTGCAGCTTATGCATGAATTTGCATTTTTATGAGCGTAATATATATCTCTCTATACATCATCATCATCATCATCATCACCTCCTACGGCTATTGACGCAAAGGGCTTCGGTTAGATTTCGCTAGTCGTCCCTTTCTTGTGCTTTTAATTCAATACTTCTCCATTCATCATCTACTTCGCGCTTCAAACTCCTCAGCCATGTAGGCTTGGGTCTTCAAACTCTTCTAGTCCCTTGTGGAGCCTAGCTGAACGTTTGGTGAATTAATCTCTCTTGGAGAGTGCGAAGAGCATGCCCAAAACAAGAAGTCTATAAATGTGAATTCAAACACTACTTATTTGTTTATAAAATAAGCAATGATTTTAATTGTACAATAATTGTCTCTTAATGATGCAATATCCTCATGAAAGTTAATCCAAACATTATGATGTTGTTTTGACTTACTGACATTTTATCTACTCAAATTGCAGGACAACACCTTTCAGACAAAATGAAAATAACAAGGGTACACTGGGAGTTCAACACTACCTACTATAATTCCAAAGACTCAAAGGCAATGTACTGGCAACTATACGCTGCTAACCTTATGTCAGGATGATAGGTCATTGTCTTTCAAAGCTATTACGACTGCTTTGAAGCCTAAACAGTGAGTAGCAGGCCAGGTTTCAAACAATCATTTGTCAACCAAAAAGTCACATTATCTAATATACCTCACACTGAGCTAGCTACCTTCGGATAAAATGACACTTCATTCATTAACTGAAAGAATTGGGAGGGAAACCGATGTATCTGTTGGCGGAAAATTTGCTTCCAAGCGGTGTTCTTTCAAATATTTGGATGGGGATCATCATGAAATATTAATAAAATTATGTAAGAGTAAATTGTATATACAAAAAAAAAAATAATAATATGCAATAGTTGGATTTCCTTTCCACGCTGGGCTTATGGCATCCGTCTTTTGATAATAATAATAATAATAATAATGTGCGGTGTGCTAATAGATACTGAACAAAGAATTAATTTTCATTGAAAACCAAATTACGAAACATAATTCTCTTATTAAGAAATATACATTTGCAATTCTTACAATTTATAATTTTATGTATAAATCATAATATACTCAGATGAATAAATCAAGACACGGGTATTCGCTATCTCACTCAGTTCAAAGAAAGCTACACAGTCTATTGAGTGCAAATATGATTATTTTTCTAATCTCAATTACATATCGAATATATCTAATAATAATTGGCTTGGATTTTCATACACTCATATATGAACCAAGTTTAAAATCTCTGTAACAACGATGCCCTAACTTATGGCTGATTACATGAATTGGACATTTTGCTTGGCCGTGACCTTGACCTTGACTTTCCAAAGTTTGATAATTTCGAGATTTTTTACATACCAGTTAATCCCTGCAAGTTTCATTACTCTACGATTAAAATTTTGGCCAGGAAGCTGTTCACAAACAAACACAAACAGGGGGTAAAATATAACATCCTTCCAACTTCTTAGGCGGGTGGTGACAAACAAACATATTTAAACACAAAGCATGTCAAAAAAGACAAACAAACGAGCCAAGAACCCACTCACATCCATTACCTTGACCTTTGACCTTGACCTTACAAAATTTAACTATTTCCAGCTTTTCATCGCGCTACATCTGGAATTGTGGCCATGAAAGCTGTTCACAAACAAACAAACACAAACAGGGGCACAGTTATTTCACCAAAGCAAAAAAGGACTTCCTCTAAAATACCGAATTCATTAAGATCAGCCGGTGTTTTCACAAGCAACACATATGCAATATTTGCTTTAAGTTTGTCTGCCACCTAACACAACACGGTCGGTTTGATGATAAAGGCTAATTTGTTTACAAATTTTCACTATTTATTGAAATAATTTCCTATCGGAAGTAATCATCTTTTAATATTTTGTTATTGTTATTGCTGTTTTAATTATATCGACATACATGCATTCATATATATATATATATATGTATATATATAAATACATATATATATATATATATATATATATATAGATATATATGTGTGTATTATATACATACATAAAACTATATTATATATATGCATATGTAGGTGAATACATTTATATATATATATATATATATATATATATATATATATATATATATCCAGTGAATATACACACACTGTATAAACACTCGATTTCGATAAGATGTCTCACATGCTTCTAATTTCAAGAAAATATTCTCTGTTAGCTGTACATCTGGTGGTTACCTCAATCGGTCTGTTTACTGTACACTGATAGTCTTGTAGCTCAGGTTAAAGTTAAGAGAAATTTAAATGCCTAACCGTATATATACATGCATAAATGTGCATAAACACACACTCATATGTATGTATACTGTATATAAAACAACAAATGCAGCCGTTTATAGTCCACTGCAGGACAAAATGCCTCAGGCATGTCTAAAATCAGGTCTATCTGGCCAGTTTTCATCCCCACGTTGGAAACGGATTGGTGATGGTTGGAGACTTTAGTCTGATCGCTCACAGCAAACCAACCTAGTATGGATGGCCCTGACTAGTATAGCTTTACAGATCATGGCAAAACTAAAACCCTTTTCACCACTCTCCTAATACCAAACGAAAATCCTAATCATAATAATAAACCA
>NC_090737.1:83254219-83261719 GCF_036898095.1 Palaemon carinicauda | reverse complement strand
TGATCCTTCACTTAAAGGGGTTAAATGACATCTTAACCTTAATTTCACATTAAATCATAAAATAAAAACCAACCCTCTAATAAATCCAAAAAAAATAATCTAAAAAAAAAAGGAGTAAAAAGATACGCGGAGAGAAAAAATAGGCCCTACCAATTTACTGTAGTCACACTTGTCGTATTAACATCCATTCCCCTGTTAAACCAGGTCCCTAATACTCTCTCTCTCTCTCTCTCTCTCTCTCTCTCTTCCCTTCCTTTCTGGCCTCATTTCCCCCATCGCTTAGTTCTAGACTCTCTCTCTCTCTCTCTCTCTCTCTCTCTCTCTCTCTCTCTCTTTCCTTCCTTTCTGGCCTCAATTCCCCATCTCTTAGTTCTAGACTCTCTCTCTCTCTCTCTCTCTCTCTCTCTCTCTCTCTCTCTCTCTCTCTCTCTCTCCTCCTTCCTTTCAGGGTATTATTCCCTACTTCTTAGTTCTAGACTACTCCTTTCCTCTGCCTCCCCATTTCTCTCCTTTCATTTTTCTCCCCCCTTCTCCATTCTTCCCCTCCCCGTTCCTTCCCCTTCTTCATTCTTCCCCCAACCCCCACTTCCCCCTTCTCCAGCTTCACGTACCCAACACCTCTAATTCCTTCGCCACCTGCGCCAGTCAATTTCCTCTTCGCGTCTGTGAGAACCAACTTGCTTCTCTAAGTACCCCCCCCTCCCTTCTTCTTATTCTCTTCTTGTCCTCTTCCTGTTAATCTATTTCCCTTTTCATCGTATATTTTCATGAATTTACAGTGCCGAACTATTCGTAATACTAGGTATGCAGTAGCTTTAATAGTTATGGCTTCTACATCATGAGGACCAATACTACAAAGTATTCTAGAATTTTCATTCTTTTCTTGTCCTCTTCCTGTTAATTTGTTTATCCTTTAAATCGTATATTTTCATGATTTTTCATAATCGAACTATTCGTAATACTAGATATGGAGTTAGCTCTAATAGTTATGCCTTCTTCGTCATGAATCCCAAGACTACAAAGTATTCTATAATTTTCATTCTTTTCTTGTTCTCTTCCTGCTAATTTGTTTTTCCTTTAAAGCGTATATTTTCATGGTTTTTTCTTCGTAATACTAGGCATGCAGTTAACTCTAATAGTCATGTCTTCTCCATCATGAGGCTAAAAACTACACAGAAGGCTAAAACTACTAACATATCTTTGCTCAGACAGCCTCTATAACGTTTAAAAAGCTTCCAGAAGTCTGAAATTACTGCCAAGTAATCTAGAATTTTTATTCCAGCTACGACCAAGTTGTGGAATGATCTTCCTATTCGGGCAGTTGAATCGGTAGAACTTGAGAAGTTCAAACTTGCAGCAAATGTTTTTATGTTGAATAGGCTGACATAAGTCTTTTATATAATTTATATATGAAAGATCTGTATTAATATTGTTACTCTCCTTAAAATATTTTATTTTAATTAGTCATTATTGACAACAGATATACCAATATGACAAGAACAACAACTCAGCTTCTCAATGTAAACAAGAGAGAATTGCAAGAATATTAAGCTTGAAATTTTAAGAATAGCGAAAAGAGTTGATAACTAGCCTCCTAGCTAGTACAATGGCCACGTGTTTGCCTAGCATTCGCATGGAAGCAGATCGATCCCAGCCCGAGACCGTGAGTTTAAACTGTTTACTGGGGAGGCCACTTTAATAGAGAGAAAATGGATTCAAAGTAACGAGAGATAATAGTCACAAGAAAGAACAACATCAATGAGAGGAAATCAAAAGGGAAAAATGAAAGTACTGTATATTGACACGAAACAACAAATACGATAATGGAAAAATGGAAGGAAATAAAAATTCAAAAGAATGACCAAAGGGATAAAAGAAATCAAATTACAGTGCATAATATAAAATATCTTATCAAAGGCTACATAGCAATAGACAACAATTGAGATTAAAGAAAATAATTAAAAGTTAAGTAACAAAAACATTTTATATAAAATTGAAAAAAAGTGATAACACTAAAATCTGTTGCGAATGAGAATGTTTAAAACGCCAGACTTCAACGGCACAATAAAGCAAAAATAATCTTTTATTGTTGAAGATTAAAAGTATCTGGATTCAGTTTCAGTATTATTATTATTATCATACTAATCATTATTATTATCATTATTATTTTCTAAGCTCCAGCCCTAGTTGGAAAAGCAGGATGCTACTAGCCAAAGGGCTCCAACAGGGAAAATACCCCGATGAGAAAAGGAAATGAAGAACTACGAGAGAAGTTAAAGAATAACATCATTGAAAGAAATCTTTCATATATAAACTATAAAAACTTGAAAATAACAAGAGGAAGCAAAACAAGATAGAATAGTGGTCCTTATATTTGTTATAAGGACCACAATGGAAATAAGAGCCATGCCTCTTTCTTTGAGCTATCCTTGGCCGTATTGTGCTTGTCATGGTGAATACTCTGTACTCTTGGGTTTAACCAAGGTCTATAAAGTCCTTGGGTTTAACCATGATTCATTTAACTACTGTATTTCGATATTACTGCTTTGTATACATAATCATGTAACGTGTGCAAATGTGCTGAACAAATCTACCTATCTATCTCAAGAGATGTGCACCTTAATGTCGGCAGGGCAATTCCGAGGCTGGAATCGAACTACCACTATGCGAATGCAAGGCGAACGTATTACTATTTTAATAGACATGATATTTTAGGTCATAAAACAGTGAACAAAATATATATCGAAATGATTCGCGAACACTTCCTCTTACAGTAAAAATATGTAAAAGTAAATAAAATACCACATGCACTCTACCCCTGAGTCAAAATGAATGTAAGACACGTTTAAAGGTTTAAAGTCCGCTCATGAATGGCAGAGGCAAGGGACAGTGACATTGCCCTAGCAAGCAGGAAAATGTCTTAGAAACTGACGAAGCCCCTCTCTACACAAGCTAGGTTCAAGGAGGGCCAGGCAATGGTTGCTGATGACTCAGTATAGACCTATAGGCTCCCCAAACCCCCCATCCTTAGCTAACAAGGATGGTGATATTGCAGCGGCGGAAGGAACTAACAAGTTTGAGCAGGACTCGAACATCAGTCTGGCGATCAGCAGTCAGGGGCCTTAGGACGTTACCACACCGGCCACCACAAGGTAGGCAATGGGCTACTGTATGTGAGGGTATTTTATCACCTCTTCAGAAAATAAAGCGACGGAGTTAGAGGACAAGAAGTCATAGAAATGAGCCACGTCCGTTTTTTTAACGGCGTCCCCACACTTTCTGATTTTATACTGATTGACTGGATTACGCCATCCCTTTTATGGGCTGTTAGCAGCAGCGGTGGTGTGTCAGAAACGTGACTGGCAGAGACAAATCTCTCTCTCTCTCTCTCTCTCTCTCTCTCTCTCTCTCTCTCTCTCTCTCTCTCTCTTTATGTCTGTTGGCATGCAATTACTACTACAAATATTTATGTAAAGATCTTAGTGTACTATCTTTTTAACTTACTAAATACTTGCAAGTCACAGACAACTTACTGGAGGAGGATATAATTCCTCACAACCATTATTATTATTATTATCATTATTATTATTATTATTATTAGCTAAGCTACAACCCTAGTTGCAAAAGAAAGGTTGCTATAAGCCTAAGGACTCCAACAGGGAAAAATAGCCCAGTGAGGGAAGGAAATAAGGAAATAAATAAACGATAAGAAAAATGATAAACAATTAACATGAAATATCTTATGAACAGTAACAACATAATAACAGATCTTTCATATACAAACTGAATTATAAAAAGAGACTTAACGTTAGGCTATTCAACATAAAAAACATTCGATGTAAGCTTGAACTTTTAAAGAATAAAATCTTTTCATTATGATATATAAAATGTATAAAGTGAATGAAAAAACACACCTGACTCTCACAATTATTAAGTAAAAATATTCTTGCTGTAGCCAGACGGGGGTTTGAGTCTCGCTTAGACTCGTTAGTACCTTTAGTGTATGCAACCTCACCATCCTTGTGAGCTAAGGGTGGGAGGTTTAACGGAGCCTTTAGGTGTATCTGCTGGGTCATCAGCAGCCATTGCCTGGCCCTCCTTGGTTCTAGCTTGTGTGGAGAGGGGGCTTGGGCGCTGATCATATAATACATGGTAAGTCTCTAGGGCATTGTCCTGCTTTCTAGGGCAGTGTCATTGTCACTTGCCTCTGCCATTCATGAGTGACCTTTAAACCTTTAAGAGACCACATGAAAGGCGGCATTTTAAAAATGAACTTAAGCTCATTAATGTACACACAAAATTTCAAATACAATAAAGAAAAAAGATTAATATTAATAATAATAATAATAATAATAATAATAATAATAATAATAATAATAATAATAATAATAATAACAAGTAAGAGCAATTTCATTATCATTATCATCAACGACAAAAAACGGAAAACAACAAAAAATAATCATAAAAATCATAATAAAAAAAATATAACTTCAACCAAATTATTAATTAAACACGCAACAAAGAAAGTACCTGGATCTTTGAAGGCATTGTTAAGTTTCCATATAAGAGAGGGGTAAGGGAGACGTAGGGGTTGGGCCGAGGCGGCTCGGTTGAAGTGGAGTTCGTTAAGGAACTCTCACAAAAAAAAGCCAATTATAGTCAGAGTTATTATATATATATATATATATATATATATATATACATATATATATGTATATATATACATATATATATATATATATATATATATATATATATATATATATATATATATATATATATATATATATATATATATATATACGGATACAGACTACAGTATATGTCATACAGATATACAGCATATAAGTGTATGTATATATATATATATATATATATATATATATATATATATATATATATGAGTATATATATACATAATTATATATATGCATATACAGTACATATATATATGTATATATATAATATATATATATATATATGTATATATGTATATATATATATATATATATGTATATATATATATATATATATATATATATATATGTATATATATATATATATATATATATATATATATATATATATATATATATATATATATATATATATCAAAAGTAGAGAGAGAGAGAGAGAGAGAGAGAGAGAGAGAGAGAGAGAGAGAGAGAGAGAGAGAGAGAGAGAGAGAGAGAGAGAGAGAGAGAGAGAGAGTGTGTAACTTTAAAACTAGGTGCGTGGACTTCCTGCTTGTCTTGCATATACTTCGAAACTTTGATGGCTTTGTCTCTTTATTTTTATATACAAGATATTGGTAGGAGATTGCTTCTGTTTAGAGCATGAAATCTTGGTTTTTTTCTTTTGAACTTGGTAAATTTAGTAGTTTCTGATTCATTATTGGGATATTATATAACTTTCTGGCTATTTATTTTTCAAATTATATGGGAGATCAGACGTTAATGTGACCCCCATACTGTTGTATAATTTGCCGTTTAAAGGTCACTCATGAATGGTAGAGTCTAGGGACAGAGACAATGCTCTACCAGGAGGATGCCCTAGAGGCTGACTATATACAGTATACATATGATCAGCGCCCAAAATTCCTCATAACCCAGGCTGGGACCAGGAAGGGCCAGGCAATGGCTGCTGATGTATCAGCATGTAGATCTATAGTATCGCTCTAACCACCCATCCTTCATTCACAAGGATGGTGAGGTTGCAGACACTACAAGAAAATGTAGAATTTGACCGAGCCCCAACCCCAATACAGCAGAACCCCAGGCAGGAACGTTTCCAACAGGCTACCGCATATTTCATCAATTTCATCTACAAATAAACTAAAGAAAAACGACGAGAAAATTGGTATCAAAGATACTAAAACACTACTTGTAAACATTGGATATTAGTTTCTACAAACGGCATAAAATCCAAAAAACTAGAGGGGCACTCAATAGAGCGCAGACCTCCGCCGCGGCAGCTTATTTCTCGACCTTTTGCTCGACCTTGACCTTAACATGTATTAATTTTCGTGGATTTTCATACGCTCAAATATGAACCAACTTTGAAGTCTCTGTGACAACGATGTCCAAACGTATGGCTGATTACGTGAATGGACATTTTGGTCGACCGTGACCTTGACCTTTGACCTTTGCCTTCCTAAATCTAATCATTTCCAGGTTTTTACATAGCATTCAATCCCTGCAAGTTTCATTAATCTACGATGTAAATTGTCCCAGGAAGTTGTTCAGAAACAAACACACAAACAGGGGGTAAGACATAACCTCCTTCCAACTTCACTGACAGAGGAAAATATCTGGTAGAAGTTATGAGAAAAAAAAAATTAATGTGAAAATTGAAGCATTTTTCAATCTAGCGCCACGAAAACACAAATTCATACAGGAAGAAACCCGTTCCTCTCTTTGACGATACCATTATTATCTTTATTGGATCAATAGAGCTTCATTTGATAGATTATCTTTGTTCTTCAGATTTGTTAATCTCCTTCCCGGATTGGGTCAATTGTTGCGGGAAAAATCAAGTACTGTAAATCAATTCAGATCGAAGGAGATTGTTGACTGTAGAATTTTTCTTTTAATATCTTTCTAATATTTCAATTTTCAGTATTTTAATATTCTAATATTTAATATTTCAATACTCTATTTTGATATTTTAATATTTCATTTAATATCTTATTTTATTCCAATTTCTTTTTTATATTTTTTTTTAATAACAATCTCGACTCTTACAGATCAATTGATTGATTTGGAGTTTCTGGGCATCCTGACATCTTGTGGCCCCATTAAATTCGGGGAGTAAAAATATTTATATTAACGCCAAGAAATAGATTAAATAAAATATATGGTAAATATAATGGAAAATAAGTAAAAACGAGGTAAAAATCTATTATCTTCTGGGCTGGGCAAGAAAAATATACCAAGTATTGAGTCCCATTGATCATTGACTTTAAAGGAATACTATAAGATTCCGTGAATTATATATGAATAGCCAAAGAGTTCCTTGATTATCCTGACCTCGAAATTAAGTTAGGATAACCAGAAGATTAAAAAGACGCCCAAATACTTAAATAATCTACAAAGAATAACATAATTGTCATATTAAACTACCTTACTAAAGAAGGAGTGTTGAGAATAAGGTTAACTCCACAACAACTATTCTCAAATCTTGACAAATACCACAAATTCTGTACCATGATCTTGAAAATGTCCCAGGTATGATCTCTCAAGATCCTTATCTCTTTAATATGTTCTCGTGTTAGCCGTTATCTATTTTCGATAACACATTTTAACTTTCTACATTTATCTATCATTCTTTATTATCCATAATCATTTGATCATCACAATATCTTAACCATGTCGTGGTTTTACTCTTTTATTAGCAAAGGAATTCTGTAACCTTACTCGACAAGTTAAAATAAAATTATAAGTAAATGGCTGAACAAAAATATATTTATAAACATATAAACCTTACATGTATAAATTTATG
>NC_090737.1:83239219-83251719 GCF_036898095.1 Palaemon carinicauda | reverse complement strand
TTTTCTATATAAGTAATTCTTTATTGGTTTATAAAAAATTTTAATCTATATGGAGGTGATGTTTTCCTCAAAATTGATCAAATGATTTTCAAAGACATAATTAAACTGCAAAGATAGGATTCAATCTATAAAAATATATCGTTCGGTAAAATCATACAAAAATAAATTTGATATATTTCGCTAACATACACACAATAAAGAAGAATATTTCTTATTTCAATGTTCTATTCCAATAAATATATTTTTGTCGCTTAAGCATTATCAGGGGCATTGCTAACATGACATTAGGCGGTCAAATGTAATGTGGAATTTATGGGATGAAGAACGAAACAAGCAAGATATGTATATAACAACACAAAACACCATTTACTCTCTCTCTCTCTCTCTCTCTCTCTCTCTCTCTCTCTCTCTCTCTCTCTCATACCCGAGGGACGGGGAAAGCTAATGGTGACCGGAAAGATATATATATATATATATATATATATATATATATATATATATATATATATATATATATATATATATATATATATATATATATATAGCCAGACACTTGCTCTTTACTATTATTATTTTTATCATTTTATATATATATATATATATATATATATATATATATATATATATGTGTGTGTGTGTGTATATATAGCCAGACACTTGTTCTTTATTGTTACTATTTTATATATATATATATATATATATATATATATATATATATATATATATACATATATATATATATACACACATATATATACACACACTATACAAACCAATGTGTGTATGTGAATGCATAAATGAACATGCCTCACATAAACAAACACATGTGTCACAAGCGATTCTCTTCATCTGATTTCCTTAGCAGCGAATCGTAAAATAAGCGCATAAACCTTTCCGTCCACCACCACCCCCTGTCACTCCAAGACCCTCACCCTCCTCCCCTCCCCCTCCCTTCGCCAGGCCATTCCCTCATTCTGGCGTATTCCTGTTCGTGGGCGAAACATTTTCCTTCGAAATTATTAAAACCGGATATGAGATTTTGGAAATATTACGCGCAAACCAACGACGTTTCTAGATGGAAAAAAAAAGCGAAGGGAAAGTACTCTTCTTTCTCTCTCTCTCTCGCTCTCACTTTGTGTGCATACCTTTGCAGAAAAACAAGAGACTTTTAGAATCACAAAGTGTAAAGATCCACCATATATAAATAAATAAGTATATATACACATTGGATATAAAACACACACGTATATATTTCATATATATATATATATATATATATATATATATATATATAAATAAATAAATATATATATATATATATATATATATATATATATATATATAAATAAATACACACACACACACACATATATATATATATATATATATATATATATATATATATATATATATATATATATATATATGCATCATACAAGCAATATTGTGGTGAAGTATATTAATAAATAATCCTGGTTTACAGTAAAATTGATTGAGCAAACATTGGTAAGTTTAATATCGTTAAAGATGATGGGATGTAAAGTTGTAAAATGATAAAAGACGTAATTGAGAATTTACAATATAAGATATAGGAGTACAGTTGAATTAAAACGTCCCTTGGTACTCTGTTACATTGATGAACCAAAGACACTGTGCAGAGTACATTGGGAAAGTGTACACTTTCAACAGACTATTGAATCTGACTGTACAAAAATACCTGATGTAGTAATTGTTCCGCATAGTAGACACTTGGCCACACTATTCTATCTTATTTTTTTTCTTTGAAGTTTTTATAGCTTTTACATAAAAGATCTCATATAATCCTGTTACTGTTCTTAAAATACTTTATTCTGATTATTATTATTATTATTATTATTATTATTAGCCAAGCTACAACACTAGTTGGAAAAGCAAGATGCTATAAGCCCAAGGGCTCCAATAGGAAAAAATAGCCCAGTGAGGAAAGGAAATAAAGAATTAAATAAATCATGAGAACAATTAACAATAAATCATTCTAAAAACAGTAACAACGTCAAAATAGATATGTCATATATAAACTATTAACAACGTTAAAAACAGATATGTCATATATAAACTATAAAAAGGCTCATGTCAGCCTGGTCAACATACAAACATTTGCTCCAACTTTGAACTTTTGAAGTTCTACTGATTCAACTACCCTATTAGGAAGATCATTCCACAACTTGGTAACAGCTGGAATAAAACTTTTAGAATACTGTGTAGTATTGAGCCTCATGATGGAGAAGGCCTGGCTATTAGAATTAAGTGCCTGCCTAGTATTACGAACAGGATAAAATTGTCCAGGGAGATCTGAATGTAAAGGATGGTCAGAGTTATGAAAAATCTTATGCAACATGCATAATGAACTAATTGAACGACGGTGCCAAAGATTAATATCTAGATCAGGAATAAGAAATTTAACAGACCGTAAGTTTCTGTCCAACAAATTAAGATGAGAATCAGCACCTGAAGACCAGACAGGAGAACAATACTCAAAACAAGGTAGAATGAAAGAATTAAAACACTTCAGAATAGATTGATCACCGAAAATCTTAAAAGACTTTCTCAATAAGCCTATTTTTTGTGCAATTGAAGAAGACACAGACCTAATGTGTTTCTCAAAAGTAAATTTACTGTCGAGAATCACACCTAAAATTTCAAAAGAATCATACAAATTTAAAGAATCCTTATCAATACTGAGAATTGGATGTTGAGGAGCCACCGTCCTTGACCTACTTACAATCATACTTTGAGTTTTGTTAGGATTCAACTTCATAACCCTTAATTTGCACCATGCATTGATTTTAGCTAAATCTCTATTAAGGGATTCACCAACCCCAGATATACATTCAAAGGATGGAATTGATGCAAAGAGAGTAGCATCATCTGCATATGCAACAAGCTTGTTTTCTAGGCCAAACCACATGTCATGTGTATATAGTATGAAAAGTAATGGGCCAAGAACACTACCCTGTGGAACACCGGATATCACATTCTTATACTCATTATGGTGCCCATCAACAACAACTCTTTGAGATCTATTACTTAAAAAATAAATAATAATGCTAAGAAACGACCCACCCACTCCCAACAGTTTGAGTTTGAAAACAAGGGCCTCATGATTAACACGGTCAAAGGCAGCACTAAAATCAAGGGCAATCGTACGAACTTCCTGACCACAATAAAGGGATTTCTGTACATCATTGGAGATTGTAAGAAGGGCATCACATGCTCCAAGTCCTTTATGAAAACCAAATTGCAAACTAGGGAATAGATGATTACCTTCAGCAAACGTATTAAGACGTTTTGCCAGAAGACGTTCAAAAACTTTAGATAATATGGGAGTTATGGAAATTGGGCGGTAATCAGTGGGACTTGAGCTACCACAAACACATTTACATAGAGGAGTAAAATTACTAATTCTCCAAATGCTAAAAGCTCCTCTTCTTGCTAACTTGCGCAAAATAACAGATAACTTTGGAGCTAAGAAATCTGCTGTCTTTATAAAAAAAAAACAAAGGAAAAATACCATTTGGGTCTACACCTCCATAAGTATCAAAGTCCATCAACAGAGCTTTAATTTCACGAGATCGAAAAGCTAAACTAGTTAGTTTAGCCTCAGGAAAACAGGAATGAGGAAGTTCAAGTTTTTCATTACTCTGTTTACCGTCAAAAACATCAGCCAAAAGGGTTGCCTTTTCCTTTGGACAGTGAGTGATTGAGCCATCTGGTTTAAGTAAAGGAGGAACTGTTTCATCAACATCAAAGAGTCCCGATTTAAGGGTACACCACTATTTATGTTCCTGAGATGTACCAGAAAGGGTTTCTTTTATGGTTAAATTGTATTCCTTTCCAGTTGAGGCATAAACTCTCTGAGCTAAAGCTCGAAACTGAGTATAGTTATTCCAGGTCAAATCTGATCTGTTACCCTTCCAAAGATGATAGGCCTCCTGCCTCTCCAAATAAGCACGTCTACAATCATCATTGAACCACAGTTTGTCCTTCACTCGGTCCCTTAGCACACGAGAAGGGATACGCCTATCAATTATGTTGACTAGATTCACAATCAAAGGGACAACAGGATCTACACTACTATATAATTGTGACCAATTCAAGCAAAAAAGATCATGCAAAATCCCATTCTAGTCTGCTTGGGATTTCATATAAAATTTACAAGAGTATGATACATCAGGGACAGACTGCTCAGTCTTCACTAGTAGTGAAATCAAGGCATGATCAGATGTCCCGACTGGAGAACCAACCTCACTAGTTATAATGCCAGGGGAGTCAGTGTATACGAGGTCCAAGCAATTACCAGACCTGTGAGTAGCTTCATTTGTGATTTGCTCACAGCCTCATTCAGAGGCAAAGTCTGAAGTTCTTAAGCCATGGCGATCGGTAGGAGAGATAGAACTTAACCACTCCCTATGGTGAGCATTAAAATCAACAACAAAGACAAAAGAGGCCTTTCTGTCATCTTGTATCTTAGCCATAATGGTAAGAAGACAATCGAAGTTAGAATCATCCATGTCTGGATTCCGGTAGATCGAACACAAATAAAAGTTGTTATACCTGCCACAAATTTTTATTACCTGAATCTCATGACATCCACATTGATAGCAGGACTTATGAGAAGCAGGGTACTCGGTCCTAATATACACCGCCATTCCCCTGGCCCTAGGGATGGCATCACGTTTCAACATATTGGCTTCTTAAAACCAGTTATAAGGAGCTCAGATGAGAGCCTCATATTAGAAACCAAAGTTTCTGAGCACAAAAGAATATCATACTGTCTGGACGCAACTGTAAGGTTTTGAATATTTGCATGAAGACCACGAATATTGCAATACAGAAGACGACATTGACGAAATCTAGGACGTACTGGTCCCAGATTTCGCTAAATGTCTCCAGACAGCATAAGAATTAATAGGAATAAAAAAGAGACATCATATTTAAAAACTAAATTAACAAGAATTATAACAAAAACAATATGTACAGAATTATAAATCAAGTGAATGATGAAATCCATAGACTATAGTAAAATGTCGGAAAAACTCGTCAACATAGAGGAGTCGATACATCATGCAAGGCTAAATACCCTCTAGAATAGCCTCCTCAACTAAAGGGAGGACAGTAAGGATGGTTTTGAGAAGAAAAAGAATCAGAAAAGGAATAAACGATCTCTTGATACACCACCAGGCATCCATGGCCCTTCTATTAAGCCTGCCCAACACACCGTTTCAAAAAAACAAAAGGAAGAAAAAATAATAATAAAACAGAAAAGAGTGCCCAAGTGTACCCTCAAGCAAGAGGACTCTAACCCAAGGCAGTGGAAGACCACGGTACAGAAGCTATGGCACTACCCAAGACTAGAGAACAATGGTTTAATTTTGGAGTGTCCTTCTCCCAGAAGAGCTGCTTACCATAGCTAAAGAGTCTCTTCTACCCTTACCAAGAGGAAAGTACACTGAACAGTTGCAGTACAGTAATTAACCCCTTGGGTGAAGAAGTGTTTAGTATCTCATTGTTGTCATGTGTATGAGGAAAGACGAGAACATGTAAAGAATACGCCAGACTATTCTGTCTATGTGTAGGCAAATAAGAAATAAGCTGTAACCAGAGAGAGGGATCCAATGCATTGCTGTTTGGCTATTCAAAGGATCCAATAAGTCTCTAGTGGTAGTATCTCAACGGGAGGCTGGTGCCCTTGTTTATCACTTCCCTTGTAGTTTATTTCCTTATTTCCTTTTCTTTCCTCACCGGGCTATTCTTTCCCTGTTGGAGCCCTTGGGCTTATAGCATCTTGCTTTTCTAACTAGCGTTATAGCTTAGATAATAATAATAATAATAATAATAATAATAATAATAATAATACATGTAGCCTTTTATACAAGTCTGACCTATCCAACTGAATACAAGCAGAACATTTACATATCCTTTCTATATGTACAAAAGTCTCAGTGCCTTGTAATGCAATCAATCATGACAATACAAAATCACAATACAAAATCCCGAGATAAATAAATAAATACGAAGCCTACTTGGAGTAAAGACAAAAGTTAAATTAAGTATTTCCTTTGATGTCAAGAAAGAGGAAAAGTGAGATAGGAGATCAAATAATCGGTTATATCGACAAGGTTTAAAGGTTTAAAGGTCGCTCAGGAATGGCAGAGGCAAGGGACAGTGACATTGCCCTAGAAATCAGGACAATGCCCTAGAAACTGACCATATATTATATGATCAGCACCCAAGCCTCCTCTCCACCCAAGCTAGGACTAGGGAGGGCCAGGCAATGGCTACTGATGACTCAGCAGATAGACCTATTGGCTCCCCCAAACCCGCCAACCTTAGCTCACAAGGATGGTAAGGTTGCAGACACTAATGGCACTAACGAGTCGGAGCGGGACTCGAACCCCCGACTGAGAAACACCAGGCAGAGACGTTACCAATCAGGCCACAGCAACCCAAGAAAAAGGCCCAAGAGACGTTTTCTTCTTATATCTTATCGAAAAATAAAAAATAACTAGGATTCAGAGAGAGAGAGAGAGAGAGAGAGAGAGAGAGAGAGAGAGAGAGAGAGAGAGAGAGAGTGAGAGAGAGTGTGTGTTAGGGTTGACAACTTGTACCACTGTCTAGTAGCGAGCTTCTCGTAAATTAATTTGGGAGTGCAGGTGTCATGGCTGCGATAGAGCGGAAAGAAGAAGAAGAAGAAGAAGAAGAAGAAGAAGAAGAGAGAGAGAGAGAGAGAGAGAGAGAGAGAGAGAGAGAGAGAGAGAGAGAGAGAGAGAGAGAGAATTATATTTGACCATAGATGAGTTGGCTTTGCAGGGAATATGATTTATCGATCAACAGGAGTTGTGGAGGGTTAACATAGCATGTTTCAAAATCTCTAAACTAGCTCGATTCGATGCTAAAAAACCGTCTGAGACTGACAGCCCTTTTGGTGTGGAGGGTCATAAACAGAGATTTTAATTTGAGAACTATATATTTTTTCTAAATATTATAAAAATACGACTTTCACTCCTGTATAATATTTTAGATTTTTATGACAAGTACTCTAACATCGAGAAAAGTAAGAAAATATCTTTTGGTTTAATATTTTTTTTTCAGAAAGATATTACTTATATACTATAGTTTAGCTTTAGCATTAATAGTAATTTCATTGCAGTCCAGAAGACGATACCGAACACTAAGACGTTTTGTACTGTAACAAAATTCTGACAAATGTGCATTAAAAAAAAAAAAAAAAAAAAAAAAAAAAATGGAAGGAGGTTATGTTTTCGCCCCTGTGTGTGTGTTTGTAATTTGTGTGTGTTTGTGAACAGCTTCCTGGTCACAACTTTAGTCGCAGAGTAATGAAACTTGCAGGGATTAACTGATATACAGAAAGCTGGAAATTATTCAATTTTGGGAGGTCAAAGGCCAAGGTCACAGTCAAGCGAAATGTTTAATTCACCAAATCAGCCATAAGTTTGTACATCGTTGTCACAGAGACTTCAAATTTGGTTCATATTTGAGTGAATGGAATGAAAATCCACGCCAATTAATACATGTTAAGATCAAAGGTCAAGGCCAAGCAAGAGGTCGAGAAATAAGCTGCTGCGGCGATGTTCTGCTTTACTTAGTGCCCCTCTAGTTCTTATCATTTTTTCCCTTATGGAGTACATTCTTCTATTAGGCTGGAACCAGACTGAACGACATCTAGTCCAAAGATGCATTTCGATTTATATAGAGTAATCAATTATGTAATATTTTTTTTCTCCCATTTAACCCACCAAATGATAATTGGTTTAATGTTCCACTTTGCTATTTGTCCTTATTCCCGATATTTATCACGAGATATCATTCAGTTGTATCAATTATAAATTATCAACAAATTACAATGAAAACTTGCACAGGATAAAACACTATGCAAAAGTATATAGAATCTCTGTAAAATTACGAAGAAAATCCCAATAATTGAAAAAAAAATCTATTACCATAAAAACAAACATTTCCACGTACATTCTTGAACAAAAGCCAATAATAATTGTCAACAGAATGGCATCTTCGTATCGGGGATAATACCTATTTCTTCGCAGAGATTTCATGGCAATCTTTGCAGTGGAAAAAATCTTTGGGACCACGAGTCGAAAACAAGTAACCGAAATACGCTATTAATATTCAGAAGTTTCATCCTAATATATGATTCGTTGCAAACACACATAAATGTGTGTTTAGACACATTTAAGGTTGATGAAGTGGATATTATATTGATATACAGGGATTTTTAAATTGATGTAGCAAAATCGTGGTAGTAGATGTTCTTACATACAGAGATTGGCGTAGTTATATTTGGTAGTTAATATTTAGATAGATTTAGGTTGTGGGTTGGCCAGGGCACCAGCCACCCATTGATGGGGTTGTGACGGGCGAGAGAGGGTTGTGAACTCAAAGGCAGGATGCAATCAACTGAGTTGTTTATTAAGGAACACTCTCCTTTATATACAAAACCTCAAGGCAACAGGACATGACATGTTCCAGAGACAGACAATGTTACAGAGCAAAACGGAGACATGATCATTCATGTTCTTTTTAGTGCGAGGGAAGAGCGCAGATACAAGCATAATATATACAAAATAATTATGTACAATTGTGTGACACACGGTTGATACAGGGTCCTTTAACTACACACACAGCACTACATTGAATCCTTCTCTCTGGTTACGGTTCATTATCCCTTTGCCTACGCAAACACCGAATAGTCTGACATACTATTTACACATTCTCCTTTGTCCTCATACACATAACAACACTGAGATTTCCGAACAATTCTTCTTTGCTCAAGGGGTTAACTACTGCTCTGTAATTGTTCAGTGGCTACTTTCCTTTTGGTAAGGGTTAAAGAGACTACTTAGCTATGGTAAGCAGCTCTTCTAGGAGAAGGAAACTCCAAAATCAAACCATTGTTCTCTAGTCTTGGGTACTGCCATAGCCTCTGAACCATGGTCTTCCACTGTCTTTGGTTAGAGTTCTCTTGCTTGACGGTACACTCAAGCACAATATTCTTATTTCTCTTCCTCTTCTTTTGTTAGTTTTTTTATAGTTTATAGAGGAAATATTTATTTTAATGTTGTTACTGATCTTAAAATATTTTATTTTTCCTTGTTTCCTCTCCTCACTGGTCATTTTTCCCTGTTGGAGCCCCTGCGCTTATAGCATCCTGATTTTCCAATTAGGGTTGTAGTTTAGCAAATAATAATAATAATAATAATAATAATAATAATAATAATAATAATAATAATAATAATAATAATAATAATAATAATAATAATAATACTGTAAGAAGTTTTTAAATATCATGCACATCAATTACAGATTCTTCAGATATGATAGCTATAAACAATGCCTTATCAAATTCAGTTAAAAGTCAATCTCCCAGGTAAACAAACAAAACATTGTAGTGGCTGGAAAATCCATAACTTGAAGTCTCTCCACAATACTTCAATCACTGGCTTTCTTTATCGGCGTCAATGACCTTAGATGTCAGGATGCCAGAAAACCTCAAATTAATCAAATTCGTTTCTGAAATGTCAGCGTCTTTTGAAAACCATCTGAAGTTGAAAGTCAATCTCTCAGGTAAACAAACAAAACATTGTAGTGGCCTGAGAATCCATATCTTGAAGTCTCTCCACAATACTTCAATCACTCTTTTTTGGGCGTCAATGACCTTAGATGTCAGGATGCCAGAAAACCTCAAATCAATCAAATTCGTTTCTGAAATGTCAGCGTCTTTTGAAAACCATCTGCTGGTCACAGGTGGGACAAAAGACGGAAAGAAAAAACGGTCTTCGGCCATGAAAAAGAAGAAACCAAATGTGTGATTGAATGATTGGTTCATATCATACTGGCGTTACAACAATAAAGGCTTTTGACATAAGAGAGCAAGACGTAAATATGTTTCTTTAGACATTCTTTGCTCTCTCTCTCTCTCTCTCTCTCTCTCTCTCTCTCTCTCTCTCTCTCTCTCTCTCTCTCTCTCTCTCTCTCTCTCTCTCTCTCTCTCTCTCTCTCTCTCTCTCAATTTTTCTATTTCCAAGTATTCCCTTCATCTCATTACCTCTGACTTAGTTACCTTCGCTGACTTCGATGCAAAGGTTATATTTTGATAAGCGTGTATTTATTTGCGTCTGTCTGTGTATTTGGGATCAGCATAACTAAAAAACTATTTGACCGAATCTCATGAAATTAGGTGGGATGTTTGACCATGATGCAAGCACAATGTGATTAGATTTTGTGGGTGATTGGGTCAAAAGTCAAGGTCAAGGCCACGAAAGTGTAAAAGAAATTCTCTTTGCTATATCGTGGCCATTTTTTATTTGATTTGCATGAAACTAGTACCAAAATGTGCACAATTCAATTGCTTGTAATATATAACTTGATATAGTGAGGTCATTACCCTTGTTAGCGGTTGGGGGTCAAAGGTCAATGAACTAACAAAAAGTGCGGGTTAATATACATCAGTTTTTTTGGTGACAAAAGTAGCGGTGGTAAAGGTATGCACTCTACCGAGTGCCTGTTCTTGTCTGATAATAGATATCTAAATTGACAGAGAAGGTTATATCGCAGCAGAGAGAGAGAGAGAGAGAGAGAGAGAGAGAGAGAGAGAGAGAGAGAGAGAGAGAGAGAGAGAGAGAGAGAGAGATCCATTTCCTGTACCTGCCGACTACTTCAAAATCCAAATTACCACAATTTTCGTTTCGTTTCATTTATTTGCTACAAAGCCCAAATACCAATAAGCTCTTTGGTAATCCTTAACAGGAAGGGCGCCGTTATTACAATGTTAATAGCTCCAGCAAGCATTGAGTGAATTATGTTTGCTATACATTAGTGAAATGAGTTCACGTTTCTCATAAGTTACTCAATTCTGTAGCATTATTATTACCTATGATTTAAAGGTTTAAAGGTAACTCATGAATGGCAGAAGCAAGAGACAATACTGAACATATATGCATATCCTCAGTGCTCAAGCATCCTCTCAAATAAGCTTGGACCACGGAGGGCCAGGCAATGGCTCCTGAATGCTGATGACTTAGCAGGTAGACCTATAGGCTCCCCAAACACACACCCATCGCTACCTCACAAGGATGGTGGGGTTGCCGACTTGAACTCCAGTCCAACAAAATGAAAGGCAGGGACATTTTCAATAAGCTACCACAACTCTTTCTGTAGGTTTAGTGAGCGAGACGTTGGTTTTAAAGTCCTCTTTATTTTAATATAAATGTAATTTTCTAATTATTTTATAACGCTACACTATATACTGCAAAAACGTGCAGAATTACACTAGAGAAAAAGTAACTTGCAATCTTCCTACTCCTACAATAAGTAAAATATCTTTGATAAATTTTATTAAAATTACTTATTTTATCCACTTTTAAACTTGCAGCAAATGTTTTTTATGTTGAACAGGCTGACATAAGTCTTTTTATAGTTTATATATGAAATATCTGTTTTGATACTGTCACTTTAAAAAAAAAAAAAAATTGTTAATTGTTAAATATTTCTCATATCGTTTATTTATTTCTTTATTTCCTTTCCTCCTGGTCTATTTTTCCCTGTTGGAGCCCTTGGGCTTATAGCATCTTGTTTTTTCCAACTAGGGTTGTAGCTTAGCTAATAATAATAATAATAATAATAATAATAATACATACATACATACATACATATACCAAGGCACTTCCCCCAATTTTTGGGGGTAGCCGACATCAACAAATGAAACAAAACAAAAAAGGGGACCTCTACTCTCTACGTTCCTCCCAGCCCAACAAGGGACTCAACCGAGTTCAGCTGGTACTGCTAGGGTGCCACAGCCCACCCTCCCACATTATCCACCACATAATAATAATAATAATAATAATAATAATAATAATAATAATAATAAGTTTCTTAATTACTAATTACCGATTTTAATAAGCAAAGACCATGAAAATAAAATATCAAGTTTTACTAAATCGCAGAGAATGGAAATATTCCTCTCGGAAGACACTTTCCTTTGCCAAACAGTAACAAGAGAAACAACACAAATAACATCAAAGTAAGCAGCAACTGGCGATGCTGACAACAGCACCATTAAAGTAAAACCTTAATTTATGGGGTGTGAGATGAAGCACCGCACATTTAGTTTGCAATTCAATGGTATGCACAACAAACAAAAATACGGAAAGAACAAAACATAGGAAATAACAACATATCCGGGCGAATATAACTAAAGCAAAAGTACATTATACAGTATATATATATATATATATATATATATATATATATATATATATACTGTATATATATATATATATATATATATATATATATATATTTATATATATAAATATATATATATATATATATATATATATATATATATATATATACAGTATATACTCTTTTTGGGTGGGATTAACTTAACGTGGTAAAAGGCCATGGCCACCGATACTAGGCTGGTT
>NC_090737.1:83204219-83236719 GCF_036898095.1 Palaemon carinicauda | reverse complement strand
AGATGGAGATGGTTTGGGCATGCTCTTCGCACTCCCCAAGCGAGATTAGTTCACCAACCATTTATCTGGGCTCCACAAGGCACTAGAAGACGTAGAAGATTAAGGCCTACATGGCTGTGGACTATGAAGCCTGAAGTGGGAGATGATTAATGGAGAAGTATTGATTTACAACTCAAGATAAAGACGACTGGACAAACCTAACTGAGGCCCTTTGTTTCAATAGACGTAGATGATGATGATGATGATGATAATCTGATTAATATCGAAATTTTGATGGTCGTTATTAATCAGGATTGAGAAATAGATTGAAAGTTGAGAAATTGCAATGACCTCTATACATCTAATCAATCCCCCCCCCCCCAACCTCAATTGGATGGTGACCAGAATTGAGGTTGATATAAGTTTAGACGGGTTGGGCTTGTGTATGTTAGATCCTTGGAATGCTCCAACTAACTGTAAATTGGGACGATTGGATTGCAAATACATTACTAAGCACTTTCTGACAAATCAGTATATATGTATAGCCTATATACTGCATAAATAATTCATACACACATATACACAGTATTCTAGAAGTTTTATTCTAGTTGTGACCTAATCAGCTAGTTGAATAGGTAGAACTTCAAAAGTTCACACTTGCAGCAAATGTTTTTTTTTTTTTTATGTAGAACAGGGTGACATAATTCTCTTTTTTATAGTTTATATATAAAAGATGTTTCAATGTTGTAATTGTTCTTAAATTATTCTATTTCAATTGTTCATACCTTCTCATATAGTTTATTTATTTTGTTATTTCCTTTACTCACCGGGCTATTTTTTCCAGTTGGAGGTATTGGGCTTATGGCATTCTGCTTTTTACAACTAAGGTTTTTGCTTAGTTAGTAATATATATTTATATATATACATATATATATATATATATATGCATATATATATGTCTATATATATATATAAATATATATATATATATATATATATATATATATATATATATATATATATATCTGTGTGTGATGATAAAATTAAACATGCAAGTATATTAAAAATACCAAATTTCCAATCAATAAAATAAAAATTGCAAACAAAAAAGAAGGAAATTAACAATATGAAACTTACAGTAAGAGAATGAAAAAGAAGTCATAGTGATTAAAAATTCAGAAAAAAATATATATACAACAAATGCAAAGGAAAATGTAACAGAGAAATGAAAATGAAACATGCTTATTGACATATGCAAATAACAATGAAATATGCATGTAAGAAATGGGAAAAATAGTAAAATACGTAGTTAAAATATGTTGACATAAGTCTACATATGTATACATGCATATATATATATATATATATATATATATATATATATATATATATATATATATATATATATATATATATATATATATATATATTTATATATATATGTATATGTATATGTGTATATATATATATACATATCAACAACAACAATAAAAAGTGTAAGACAAAGGCTTCAAACATAGACATGTCTGAGGACCTATTCGTGTCTGGGGTTTGGCCAGATTTCGTCAATAGGGTGGCCAGTAAACCAACTTAGTATAGGTGGTCCTGACTAGTACAGCTTTGCTAATCATGGCGATATACAAACCCTTTCATCACGGTAAGGTATGTTTGTGTGTGCATACATACATATATATATACATATATATATATATATATATATATATATATATATATATATATATATATATATATATAATTATATATATATATATATATAATTATATATATATATATATATATATATATATATAATTTATATATATACACATATATATACATATGCATATATATATATATATATATATATATATATATATATATATATATATATATATATATGTACACACATATATATGCAGTATATATACTATATATATATAATTGAAAAAAACAAATAAAATATAAAGACAAGAAAAGTAAACCGAAACCGAAGTTTGAACTGATAAGAAATTGCTTAATAGAAATCAAACCAATAGGAAAACCCAGCCAAAAACTGAAGATGAAAAAAACGACAACAGACAGCCCCAACCCCTCCAACCCCCCCCAAAAAAAAAAACCCTAAAAGTACTCCCCTTTAAAAGTGACCGGAGCCTTTCCTAAATGCCAGGTCACAACATCTTATCAAATTCTATTCGCATGTGACATGATGACGCGATACCAATGACTTGATTTCCTCACATACATCGCCAGCGCCTTCAGTGATTTTTACGCGGTTATTATATCTAATTTCATTGTGCATATAATATTTATGCTCTTGCTTTTATCAAAAGAAATAGAATACCAATAATTTCAAATGTAGATAAATATACGGGCGAACAATTAATTTGTGATACAATATTCATAAGGCATGAATGTAATGTATTTACAACATGACACACACACACACACACCACACACACACACACACACACACACACACACATATATATATATATATATATATATATATATATATATATATATATACATATATATATATATGTATGTGTGTATGTATATATATATATATATATTGTATACGTATACATATACATCATGTGTATACAAAATACACATTTAAAAGCAAAAATAACCTCCCTCAACAAAATACATCGGCACAGACAACCGAGACCCTTTCCTCACTTTCACGTTCATTCTCCAACTCTAGTCAATTCTTTTTAGTTAGGCAGATTTACACCCTTTTAGCTCGGAAAAGTTTCCTGATCGCTGATTGGCTGGACAAGATAATTCTAACCAATCAGAGAGCAGGGAACTTTTCCGAGCTAAAAGGGCACCGGTGCGAGTCTGTGCAAATGGGCCTCATTAAAAGAAATTGAGTATAGTGTATCACGGATGACTCCAGTGTGCAGATTACCTGTACATTATCAGTTCACCATGTTTGTGCAGAGAGATTTGCTATATTCTTCAATGAAAAAATTGATAAAATCTATAGAGGTTTCCCCCAAAATCACTTGGAAGGACCGTCAGCTATGCCAGTGAAGGAGGGAAAGAAGTTAATAAAATTTAAGGAAATAAATATGTGCGACTTGTTAAAGGTTATGAGAGAGATGAAGAATACATATTGTGGAAACGACCCTTTCCCAAACAGTTCAATAAGTGAAGCTCCAAACAAGCAAGTTGTATATAATATTTACCTGAACATAATTAACCTAAGGAAAAGGTGATGTAAACGAGCTAAATTCATATAGGCCCATTTCAAATTTATCCTACACGTCAAAGCTTATTGAAAAAGTCATAAGTGAGCAATTATGGGCGCATATTGATGAGTTAGAGGTATTCCCGGAAAATCAATCGGCCTACAGAGCTAATCATTCTACAGAAACTACCTTATGCTCAATAATGAATGATATGATAGGTCTTCTTGATGAGGGAAAGTGTGGAATTTTGATTATGTTAGATCTTAGTGCTGCTTTCGATACTGTTGTGCACGAGTACTTACTTGACGACTTAAAGTCCATTGGAGTGACTGAAGAAGCACTGGAATTTTTGCGAAGCTACTTAACAAACAGGAAGACTATTGTAGAAGTTTCTGGGAACCGATCCAAAAAGAGAATTCTTATGAAAGGTGTACCACAGGGTAGTGTTCTGGGCCCTATCTTGTTTAACATATATACTATCGAGCTATCACACATCTTGAAAAAACAAAAAGTGGGCTTTAAACTATATGCAGATGATACTCAGTTTTACCTCTCAATTTCAACAACACAAGATACAGAGAAGAAAATTGATGAGATAATGACTGAAATAAAAACATGGATGCAGAGGAAAAAGCTCAAATTAAATGATGATAAAACAGAATGTATGTTTTTTGGCACAAAGGTGGCTTTGAAGAATTACCAGTTAATTCAAAGTATAAAAATTGGTGATGCTGATGTTGGGATTGTGCCTGTTGTGAAAAATTTGGGTGTACTGATAGATTGTAATTTGTCAATAAGGGACCAAATTGTGAACACAGTGAAAGTGTGTAACTATCATCTGAGAAACATAGCATTTATTAGAAAATATTTAACAGAGGGCAGTACAAAAATTTTAGTGATGAGTCATGTAATATCAAGGCTTGATTATTGCAATTCTCTGTACTACAAATTGCCCAATACACTACTAAGAAAGCTTCAAAATGTGCAAAACCGAGCAGCTAGACTGATAAAAGGCATTAAACTAAGGGAGAGAATAACTCCTGCATTGATCGATCTACATTGGTTACCTGTTAAGGCTAGAATTGAATTTAAAATTTGCTTGTTGACTCACAAAGCACTTACAAGTGATAAGCCTAAATATCTTCGTGATTGCTTGGTCCCCTACCCTGAAGCTACCAGCGCCGCTGTAAGAGTTAGATATGCTGATGACCCACATAGACTATTCGAAATTAGTGTGAATCATGCAATAGGAGGAAGAACGTTCAGTTATGCTGCACCGAGACTCTTTAACGACCTTCCACTCGATGTCAAGAATAGCAATAATGTGGCAGCTTTCAAGAAAAACCTGAAGACTTATCTTTTTAGAAAGTGTTACAATAGTGACCTGAAAACTATTAAGCCTGAATACAAATGCTAGCGAAATAACTGACAACGATACAGAGCAAAATATTAACAGGAAAGAAATTATTTTTTCACACACCAAGGCCCGCCTGAACAGACCTTTAGTGTCTGATGGAGGGCGAGAAATAAACCCGTAAAAGTAAAAGTAAAAGTAAGTACTTCCACAAATGCCTCATCGAATGCTACTGGATGGAGAGTGCTACTCACTCTAAATCCCGTAGGTCCTAGAACTCTGCTGCTTCCTATGCAGGATTGAAATCCAATCAAATTTCATTTTTCTTCTCGCCAGTTCCTTCAGTACCTCAGGTGTAAACGCCAGATTAACTACCAGAGCATTATTATTATCATTATTATTATTATTATTATTATTATTAATACTAGCTAAGCTACAACCCTAGTTGGAGAAACAAGATGCTATAAGCCCAAGATCTTATAGCTTATTTTCATTTCCATTATTTTTGAACAGTGCTAAAAATCCTTAAGTTCGTCATAAATAATTGAAAAATAAAAACTATTTACAGGAAGTCATAATTAAAACTTTTTGATTTTAACAAAACATAAAAAGACGAGACGAAAGAAAGAAAATTAAATGATAAAAAAAAAAAAATGAAATCTTTGGGAAATTCTATTATAAATGACTGGCCTTTGCACGTTCAATTACAAGTGGGGACTTTTGCAGGTATTTAGTTTGTCTCTAAGTGTCTGAGAGAGAGAGAGAGAGAGAGAGGAGAGAGAGAGAGAGAGAGAGAGAGAGAGAGAGAGAGAGAGAGAGAGAGAGAGAAGAATATCGATTAATTAAGAACTATATTACATTACAAATGCTAGGGTCACTAAAGGCGATCCCCCATGAGAGAGAGAGAGAGAGAGAGAGAGAGAGAGAGAGAGAGAGAGAGAGAGAGAGAGAGAGAGAGAGAGAGAGAGAGAGAGAGAGAAAGACGTTATCTATTGAATATTTAAAAACTATAGGATGTTACGATTCCCGAGGTCAAAAGAAAAAAGGAAAAGACGTCACAAAGTGAATTAGGAGAAGAGAAATAATGTAAAATATATCATATTCATAACTATTGCACACCACACACACACAATCACACACACACACACACACACACACACACACACACATATATATATATATATATATATATATATATATATATATATATATATATATACATATACATACATATATACATACATATACATACATATATACATACATACATACATATATATATATATATATATATATATATATATATATATATATATATGTGTGTGAGTGTGTGTGTCTGTGTATGTGCGCGTGTGCGTGTGTGTGTATGTGTGTAGGGTTAGGCCTCAGAAAACGAACACTTATAAATGTACTATGACATAGCACCTGTACTGTGCATTTATAGAGCTTTCAACTCTTACTTCCACATGAAGTAAAAAATGCGGGGAAAAAAGAAAAAAAAAAGTTTCTACTGCAGTATGCCATCCCTCCCCCACATACCGCATCAATCGGTCAATGTCTCTCTCTCTCTCCTCTCTCTCTCTCTCTCTCTCTCTCTCTCTCTCTCTCTCTCTCTCTCTCTCTCTCTCATTCACCTGACAATGATTGAAGCCTCCCAACCACAGTACATGTAGGTGAGCATGCAAGAACTATATTTATTACCTCTGCCATCGAAGATGGAAGGAGGTTATGTTTTACACCCTGCTTGTGTGTGTTTGTGTGTCTGGGTGTTTGTTTGTGAACAGCTACCTGGAAAAAATTTTAATCGTAGAATAATGAAACTTGCAGGGATTAACTGTCATGTAAAAAGCTGGAAATGATTAAATTTTGAAAGGGCAAGGTCAAAGATCAAGGTTACGGTCAAGCAAAATGTCCAATTCACGTAATCAGTCATAAGTTTGCACATCATTGTCACAGAGACTTTTAACTTAGTTCATATTTGAGTGTAGGAAAATCCACGCCAATAATACATGTTAAAGTCAAAGGTCAAGATCAAGGTCTAGCAAAAGGTCGAGAAATAAGCTGCCGCGGGGGAGGTAGGTACTTCAGTGATATTACAGTCCCGCAAAAACCTAAGTGTGGTCGAAAATTGGCCTTAACCACTATGGAAGATATTACCCTGGTTTTCTTAAAACCAGTAATATAACATTCAGTAGCCTTCAGGAATCCAGAGCTATCGAGAATGAGAAGGAAATCCAAATAAGGTTGCAGAAAAGACTCTTTAACTAAGGTAAGCAGCTCTTCTAGGACACTCCAAAATCAAACAATTGTTCTCTGGTCTTGGGTAGTGCCATAGCATCTGTACCATGGTCTTCCACTGACTTTGGTTAGAGATCTCTTACTTGAGGGTAAACTCGGGCACAATATCCTATCTTGTTTCTATTCCTTTTGTTATTTTGAAGTATTTATCCCCTTGTTATTTTTTATGTTTTTATAGTTAATATATAAAAGATTTATTTTAATGTTATTATTCTTGTTAAACTCCTCCTGTAGTTTTTCCTAATTTCCTATCCTCATTGGGCCATTTTCCCTGTTGGAGCTCTTGGGCTTATTGCATCCTGCTTTTCCATCTAGGGCTGTAGCTTAGCAAGTAATAATAATACTAATAATAATAATAATAAATTCAATACCGAATGTGGGAAAAGGTGGGTTGACAGGTGTTACGGTGCCGCATGACACTTTCAATGGGATCTACAAATTAACAGATCGAAAGTCATTCCTCTTGACATTATGATATTCAGGAGTTCAGAACTCAGGGAAATTTAGAAGTATATCGCAATAAAATTACTGATATCCATATTGAATATGGGAAAAGGTGGGTTGACAGGTGTTATTTGGTAGAACGAGGGTTGTATAATCGCTTTCATCTTGACGTTTCGTTCGTCAAATATCTGTACGTTATTCCAAGGGAAATAAATACCAGCTTTGAGAAGAAAATTTCTTTGGAAGCCATTCCTATACACGAACTCTATTTTTGTTTTCAATGGATAACGTTTTTATATTATGAGTTTGATAATTCCTTTATATTTCCTTTCCTCATCCGGCTATATTTCATTGTAGGAGCCCTTGGGCTTAGAGCATCCTGCTTTTCCAAATAGGGTTGTAGCTCAACAAATAATAATAATAATAATAATAATTATAATAATAATAATAATAATAATAATAATAGTCTCCCACATATAATAAAGAGAGCAGGTGTCTGGCTATATACATGAATATATGTGTATATATTTCTTTCCAGTCACGCTCAGTGGGTTTTCCAGACGTATAACTCATCGGTCTCTCCCCGTCCCTCGGGAGTGGGGAGAAGTAGTAGTCATTATTATTATTATTATTATTATTATTATTATTATTATTATCCTAGCTACAACCCTAGTTGAAAAAGCAAGATGCTATAAGTCCAAGGGCTTCAATAGAGAAAAATAGCCTAGTGAGTAAAGGAAATAAGGAAATAAATAAATGACGAGAACAAGTTAACAATAAATCATTCTAAAAGCAGTAACAACATCAAAACAGATATGTCATATGTAATCTATAAAAAGACTTATGTCAGCCTGTTCAACATAAAAACATTTGGTGCAACTTTGAACTTTTGAAGTTCTACTAATTTAACTACCCTATTAGGAAGATCATTCCACAACTTGGTCACAACTGGAATAAAACTTCTAGAATACTGTGTAGTATTGAGCCTTATGATAGAGAAGGCCTGGTGAGGGGGGTTGCAGCTAGAAATGGGGAGGGTAGGGAAGGGTTGAATCTGTGTATATGTACATATCTATCTAAATATTTAGTCATCATTTTTGACAGGTCACGCTTACTAGTAATAATAATAGTAATCAAACTTATTTCCTAATAGTGAAAAACATGTTTTTCTATCTCTTTCCACATCTGTAGGGAAAACTGTTTTATTCGTTAAGGAAAGAACACGAATGACCTTTTATTAATGAACCTTTGCAGGGAAAACTCCTTTGTTTTTTCAAACAAAGGGATGAGCGAAGCTAAGTAAAACACCTTTCCTTTTTGTTCTTACAATTATGTTATGATAAGGATTTTATATTCCTCTAAAATGAGCAATAATGATACTTTTGTCATTTAAAAACTCTTATGAAAATGTTATCCTGAAGGGAAAAAACATTATTTTACTTGCAATTACGTTGTAATATGTTCTTTATACTCTTCTAAAATGGGCAATAATGATTATTTTGACAGTGACGTGCTTTCATGAAAATGTTTTCCTGAAGGGGAACTAATTTACATGAATGACAAGATTGAGTGTTTACCTTTAGCTTGAAAAGTGAATTCGTATATGTTTTCATAATTCAAAATAGAATAAGGTCTTCATATTGCCCTGAAATAAGCATCAATGATTCTTTAGTTATCTAAATACTGGGAGGAAAATATTTTCCAGGACGGAAAAATTGCATAAATAACGTGAAAAGTGTCCTCATAATTGTTCTTTAATTCAATATAGGATAAGATCTTTATATTGCTCTAAAATGAACACTTTCTGTCACTAAAATACTGTTAGGAAATGATCTTAAAAGCTTGAGAAGTGTCCTCGTAATTTTCTCTTTAATTTAATTTTTTTGCAAGAACACTTGTTCAATTGGTAACTTCTATGTAATTTTCATATCAAAGGTCAATCGAAGTTGTTTAGTATGATTACTCTTTTATTTGCATAGTTTTGCAAGGACATTCATTTTAGAAGTACATATACAAATGATATTTAAATATTTACGTGAGGTTAACATCTTTCAGAAAAAATGGGCAAGACCCTTTTTTAATATTCACTATCATACGAAGTACGTCCGCGTCAATATTATTATTATTATTATTATTATTATTATTATTATTATTATTATTATTATTATTATTATTATTATTATTAGCTGAGCTACAACCCTAGTTTGAAAAGCAAGATGCTATAAGCCCAAGGTAAAACCATCAATTTACCGACGTTTGACTTTTTACTTTTTCAACGGAAATGTCCTTATCAACTTGGATGAACAATATGAATATTTTTTATATATAAAAAACAGTAGTATTTCTCATACGAAAGATTAATATCTCAAATTTCTAAAAATTTGAAGAAGGAAACTTCGCTAATAAGTAGCTTCGAACTTCTGTGCAAGTCGCTCTACTGCTTGCTAGCTTGCTCGCATCTCTGATGATAGACGAGCATTGCAAGTGCTTGATTTACTTTCCCAAATCAATGTTAGGACTTCATAAATAAAAGTTGTTTCAAATAAAAATGATCCTAATAACTATATATATATATATATATATATATATATATATATATATATATATATATATATATATATATATATATATATATATATATATATATATATATCCTTGTAGGAGACCAATGGACTTTTATCATATACTTCCGGTAAGTTAATAAGAAGTAGAAGTAGTAAAGAAAATGATATAGAAGGCATATCTTTATGGGCAAGTGGCTAGTAAATGAGACCTCAGTTTTTTGGGCCCGGGTTCGATTACCTGGTTGACCAGGAGCTATTATCATTAACTTGATTCCCCTTTGGGTCTCTGACCCCGAGGTAGATAGAATTCCGATACTAAGATGTATGTAATTCATGGCTTATATGAATATATACGAAAAATACGCATAAATGTGCCAAATTATCATATATATATGTATATATATATATATATATATATATATATATATATATATATATATATATATATATATATATATATACATATACATACATACATACACACACACACACACACACATATATATATATATATATATATATATATATATATATATATATAAGATTGTGCATCTTTTTTCCTTTCATGGATATATATATATATATATATATATATATATATATATATATATATATATATATATATATAGATAGATAGATAGATAGATAGATAGATAGATAGAAAGATAGATAAGATTGTGCACCGTTTTTTCCTTTCATGGAACTAGAGGTCAGAGCCATTTGATTTCTCATTAAGAACTATAGAGGCGACCCAATTTTACTTTAGTATGCTACTCATTGGCAGCGAGACCGACTGATGAGAGGTGCGTATACTTTCAGGAATAAGCATCCTATGAAGGATATCTAGAATATCTAGGGAGCTACGAAACACCTCTCCTGAATTTAACAGACTGGAGAGAGAGAACTCAACTGTTGAACATTGAGGGCATTGCATTATTGACGCATGCAATGCCATTACCAGACCCACGTCATTAATGTCTTGCTGGTGGTCAGGTGTCGCTCCTGGATTTATGCATTAGTTAAGCCTGTGCACGAGGAGAGAACGCTCTGCAAATAGGATTCCCCTGAGAACGAAGCTGGATGAATTTTTCTAGAAGTTTTATTCCAGCTGCGACGAAGTTGTGGAATGATCTTCCTAATCGGGTATTTCAATCAGTGGAACTTCAAAAGTTCAAACTTGCAGCAAATGATTTTATGTTGTACAGGCTGACATAACTCTTTTTATAGTTTATATGTGACATATCTGTTTCTGTGATGTTAGTGTTTTTTAAAATATTTTATTTTAATTGTTCATCATTTCTTATATCGTTTATTTATTTCCTCATTTCCTTCCCTCGCTGGACTATTTTACTCTAATAGAGCCCTTGGGCTTTTAGCATCTTGCTTTTCCAACTAAGGTTGTAGCTTAGCTAGTAATAATAATAACAATAATAATAATAATAATAATAATAATAATAATAATAATAATAATAATTAACACTCGTTTTGATCACTGGTATGGCGTCTGAAGTCCCCAATAAAATAGGCACCTTTTGTATTTTGAGTGAGAGCGGTAATTCCCTTTAGAAATCTTTGTCGTTTCTTTATACGTCTTCAATATATTCCACTGGTAAAACTTATAGTTCATATTGACGGCTATCACTGAAGCATGCGATGTATGTATTTGTCCTTAAGCTAGAAGAAGGATCAGAAAAACGAAATTTTGAATTAGCGGTTTCGTATTTTTATACCTCTTCAGGTCCAACTGATACAAAATAACATAAAAATTAGTACACAGCTATTTGTCATGTTATTGTATTATTTCTTTTTTACTGCTGTCACACAGGTGACTTTGATTCTGTTCCTAACATTATGTATCAACTGGACCTGAAGAGGTATGAAAATACGAAAGCACTAGTACAAAATTTCGTTATTCTGATCCTTCTTCCATCTTAGTGACAAATTATAGTTCATATATTTAACTTTGTAAACCAATAATCATATATTTTCTCTAACTGCTTCATATCTGCTGCTGTAGATGACCCAACATTTTCTCACTTTTGTATTTTTAGATTCGACGACGATAGAGGCATCGGATTACTTCAGTTAGGTAGTAGGCTGGCCAGGGCACCAGCCACCCGTTGAGATACTACTGCTAGATAGTCTGGCTTATTCTTTACATATTCTCATTTGTCCTCATACACCTGCCAACACAGATTACGAAACAATTCTTCTTCACCTAAGGGGTTACTACACTGTAATTGTTCAGTGGTCACTTTCCTCTTGGTAAGGGTAGACGAGACTCTTCAATTATGGTAAACAGCTCTTTTAGGAGAAGGACACTCCAAAATCAAACCATTGTTCCAAAGTCTTGGGTAGAGTCATAGTCTCTGTACCATGGTCTTCCACTGTCTTGGGTTGCAGTTCTCTTACTTGAGGGTACACTCGGGCACACTATTTTATCTTATTTCTCTTCATCTTGGTTTTTTTTCAAAGTTTTTATATTTTATATAGAAAATATTTATTTTAATATTGTTACTGTTCTTGAAATATTTAAATTTTCCTGGTTTCCTTTCCTCACTGGGTTATTTTCCCTGTTGGGGCCCTTGGGCTTTTACCAACTCGCTTTTCCAGGTAGGGTTGCAGCTTAGCAAGTAATAATAATAATAATAATAATAATAATAATAATAATAATAGTAATAATAATAATAATGGGGACTGTAGTAAATCTCAAGGACAAAATTCCAAGGTTAATTATCAACAACAAAAGTATACTTCTAATATGGAAGTGCTCCTTAGCCCTCTGTCTGATCTTCCACATTTTTTTCTTTTTCATCGTCAATGACCCTCTGTATTCTTTTTCTCCTACTAGTCATGCTTTGGCCGCTAATTAAAACCTCCGCCTTTCTTCATAATCATCCCACAAGTCTTTGTTGATGTAGTTCACCTCAAATCTCGCTTTGCATCTTCAAAGGACATTGTCAATACATATATCGCTGATAAAAATTTTTTATTTACGAAATCATTTCAAGTCCATACAATCGTGGACGGTACCTCAAATATTTCCTGAGCGCCTTTTAAGAATAGTCACTTATCATCGTCATCAACATCATCTCCTCCTACGCCTATTGACGCAAAGGGCCTCAGAGGATTCATCAAAGGACAGCCAGTTGCTTGTGATGCGCAGTGCCTATCTAACTAAGGCAAGTGACGCCTGCTGGTCCATACTAATTCTAGTAAGATCAACCGCAAGGGATCAGGAGTAAAAGCCAAAGAGACAGTTTATCTATCGCCTTAAACCCAATCCGTCATCCTGCTGTCAATGAATTCATCGACATTAATGGGGGCATTTCCTCCACACCCAAGGCTCTCATTACTTCATCAGGTTGCTCATCCGCTTATAAGAGTATAACCATTGGCAAATATGGATTGCTAAGATATACTGCCTAGCACGGTAAATGGTGAGGATATTTTTTTTTTTTTTTTTTTTTTTAGTAATATTTATATATCACGCAGGTTATGTTTTTAACAATGTTTTACCATTACTTTGTCCGCAAGACATCTCATCAAAAAGTCATGTAGACTTGTATGCACCTCCACAGAAAGGCAAGAATCGTGTGTGAAAGTAACCGATATCATCTTAAAATAGATCAGGGCTGAAACCTGAACGAGGACAACTAACACAAAACACTAATATTACAGCGAAGGTGTAATGACAATGCTGTATAACACAACGGATGGTGAAACGTATTGCGCCTTTCTCGTAGATTATCAACAGCATGTCCTATCGAGGTTGACTGCTCGGGTTTACCGAGCGTACTCAGGTCTTGAAAAGTTTCTCTCTTTTTATATGCATAATGCGGGATGCTACGCTGCAAGGCAGCAAATATTCAGCATACTTTGTAAGAGACCCATGTCACGTGTCTCCCACAACTGTGAGAGGAAAATAAAGAGAATCCCGTAGGTTAGCCAACTTTCTAAACTACAGACATCATAGACTATGTCTATGTTTTATTTACGCGTTGTCCTGCTCTCTAGACGGAACTAAAAGGGTAGAGCAATTGCCCATTTCTGGTAATACTGAGAGAGAGAGAGAGAGAGGGAGAGAGAGAGAGAGAGAGAGAGAGAGAGAGAGAGAGAGAGAGTTTCATTCTCACAACAATATAGTTTTATCTTTATGCCTTTCTGTTTTCATTTTCAACAAACACATCTCAATAGGCAAACCTGAGAGAGAGAGAGAGAGAGAGAGAGAGAGAGAGAGAGAGAGAGAGAGAGAGAGAGAGAGAGAGAGAAAGAGAGAGAGATAGAGTTCTACATCTATTCTTATCTGTTGTCCTCTTGCAAAAAGCACATAATAAAAGACAATCCTTAAATCGGACACGAAAAGAAGGACGCTGACAATACAGGTTTCTCTTCAAAGGAAACAAACTTGCGGATGGAAATAAACAATCATGGAAATAAAACACCTTCTTCCAAACGCTTTGTTCTATTTTCCGCTCCTCCTCTTTCCTAAAGCGTTGCGTTATACATTTCCCTTCTGCCTAAACATCAGCTCGATCCACCTTGCCATGCATTTCTCAAAGCAGTCCTTCCCAGAAGCGGTGTGTAATGCATTTGCCCCTAATGCATCTCAGAGGACATCGAACGTAACATGAGTTTTGGTCCCCCGAGGTCTTGTTTAATGCAGTGCCATGACATATAGCTTGCACTGACTCCTGTGATACGTGTATGTGTTTTTTTTTTCCCACCTTTCTTTGGTAGCCTGGTGGTAGCGTCCTTGTCTGGTGATTGCCAGACTGGGGTTCGAGTCTCGCTCAAAATCGTTAGTACCTTTGGTCGCTGCAACCTCACCATCCTTGTGAGCTAAGGAGAGGGGAACCTATCTATCTGCAGAATCAGCATTGCCTGGCCCTCCTTGGTCCTAGCTTGGGTGGAGAGTGGGCTTGGCCGCTGATTATATGTATTTATGGTCACTCTCTAATGCATTGTCCTGCTTGATGGGGCAATGTCACTGTCCCTTGCCTCTGTCCTTCATGAGTGGTTTTTAAACCTTCAAACCCTTGTTTATTGTGTGATAAATTTCTTTAAGTAGCGTATCATCTGATTTGCTATCCAATTCGTTTAATCTGAACTATAAATCTAGTGGAGAATTTTTATTACATGCAAGGTATATAGATCAATGATTCACTAGATTTATTTTTTATATAAAGCTTAATTTATAAAGCTTTTCTTTAACAACTATAGCCGCTTTGATCTACTACTTAAAAAACACATTAGTTCATTCGACAACTAACCGAAACTCTTCATGCTTCAAGTTGCTTTATTTTTACTTGGACTGCTATTCTTCCATTTGTCAAAATAACCGATGTCTTTTTCGACAAATTACAATTCTTGGAAATTTTCATAGTCTGAGTCGTGTCTGTGCATTAATTAGCTTGTTGCTCCACTCACCCTTGTTTAGATAAACCTAACATCTAAAAATGAAGGTAGAATCAACATGAGTAACAATGAATGAAGAAAAACACGAAAGGCATTTCCATGTGAAGATAACAGCAAGATTAAGGGAAAATATCAAAATGAAAGATGAATGAATTTCAATAAATAGTTAAATAAACAGTTCGAAAAATCAAAACTTTGACATATGTAATTTTTGGGTTTAAAAAACCACTGCACAATTTCTTTAAATAGGTGCATGAGTTTATGCAACAATATAAGAGCCAGAAGTACCTGCGCAGTTTCAGAAAAGATCTCAGAAGCAACTGCGCAGTTTTAGAAAAGATCTCAGAAGCAACTGCGCAGTTTCAGAAAAGATCTCAGAAGCAACTGCGCAGTTTCAGAAAAGATCTCAGAAGCAATTGCGCAGTTTAGAAAATATCTGAGAACCACGTGCGTAAATTTAGAAGATCTCAGAAGAACCTGCGCAAATTTACAAAAGATCTCAGAAGTAAATGTGCAAATTTACAAAAGATCTCAGAAGTAAATGCGCAAATTTACAAAAGATCTCAGAAGTAAATGTGCAAATTTACAAAAGATCTCAGAAGTAAATGCGCAAATTTACAAAATATCTCAGAAATGCCTGCCCAAATTGACAAAAAATCTTAGAAAAACCTACGCAAATTTAGAAAAGATCACAGAAGTAAATGCGCAAATTGACAAAATATCTCAGAAATGCCTGCACAAATTGACAAAAAATCTTAGAAAACCCTACGCAAATTTAAAAAAGATCACAGAAGTAAATGCGCAAATTGACAAAATATCTCAGAAATGCCTGCCCAAATTGACAAAAGATCTTAGAAAACCCTACGCAAATTTAGAAAAGATCACAGAAGTAAATGCGCAAATTGACAAAATATCTCAGAAATGCCTGCCCAAATTGACAAAAAATCTTAGAAAACCCTACGCAAATTTAAAAAAGATCACAGAAGTAAATGCGCAAATTGACAAAATATCTCAGAAATGCCTGCCCAAATTGACAAAAGATCTTAGAAAACCCTACGCAAATTTAGAAAAGATCACAGAAGTAAATGCGTAAATTGACAAAATATCTCAGAAATGCCTGCCCAAATTGACAAAAAATCTTAGAAAAACCTACGCAAATTTAGAAAAGATCACAGAAGTAAATGCGCAAATTGACAAAATATCTCAGAAATGCCTGCCCAAATTGACAAAAGATCTTAGAAAACCCTACGCAAATTTAGAAAAGATCACAGAAGTAAATGCGCAAATTGACAAAATATCTCAGAAATGCCTGCACAAATTGACAAAAAATCTTAGAAAAACCTACGCAAATTTAGAAAAGATCACAGAAGTAAATGCGCAAATTTACAAAATATCTCAGAAATGCCTGCCCAAATTGACAAAAAATCTTAGAAAAACCTACGCAAATTTAGAAAAGATCACAGAAGTAAATGCGCAAATTTACAAAATATCTCAGAAATGCCTGCCCAAATTGACAAAAAATCTTAGAAAAACCTACGCAAATTTAGAAAAGATCACAGAAATAAATGCGCAAATTGACAAAACCTCTCAGAAGTACCTGGCTAGTACAGTGGTAACGTGTTCGCCTAGCATTCGCATGGCAACAGATCGACCCCAGCTCGGGACCGTGACTTTAAACTTTTCACTAGGGGGCCACTGTTGTGGTTGGGATTGCCCGGCTGACGTTCTGATAAGCATCTTTTCTGATGAAACTGGAACTGAAACCAGACACCTTTACCTTTACCTAAGCAAATTATTATTATTATTATTATTATTATTATTGCTGGCTAAGCTACAACACTAGTTGGAAAAGCAGAATACTATAAGCCCAAGGGCTCCAACAGGGAAAATAGCTCAGTAAGGAAAGGAAATAAGGAATAAGGATCTTATAAGCACCTGCGCAGTTTTAGAAGTGTAAAATAAGCAAAATAAGGATGATAACGTTCCATGAGATGATTATCAAATATTAGATAGGGAAGGTTGGTATTCACAATAGTAAATAAGAATATCTACTGTACATAGAAAGTGTTTAGAAAATATGAAATTGGAAAAATTAAGGTAGTTCGTATGAGGGTCACCATTGATAGGATATGGAAATTCACATAGCCAAGCCTAAAAACCATGTAAACTAGAGGAGCACTTAGTAGAGCGCAGACCTCCGCTGCGGCAGCTTATTTCGCGACCTTTTGCTCGACCTTGACCTTAATATGTATTAATTGGCGTGGATTTTCATACACTAAAATATGAACCAAGTTTGAAGTCTCTGTGACAACGATGTCCAAACTTATGGCTGATTACGTGAATTGGACATTTTTCTTGGCCGTGACCTTGACCTCCTAAAATTTAATCATCTCTAGCTTTTTTACATAACAGTTAATCCCTGCAAGTTTCATTACTCTACGATTAAAATTGTGGTCAGGATGCTGTTTACAAACAAACACACAAACAGGGGCGAAAATATAACCCCCTTCCAACTTCGTTAGCGGAGGTAATGTTAAAACCTATATAACATCCAGGCAGAACAAAATACATGGCCCAGAGATTGCTGTCACAGTTGATTTGGGAATCCTTATGAATATCATCTAGCTCAGTGACACTAAGGCTTCTTTGAGATATATCATCTCATTTCCAAACAGTTGAAAAGTAAACTGGAAGAGAAAGTTGACTCTGAATGCGATCGTTTCTTTAAGACCTTGATAGATGATGTTGTATGTGAGAAACATCATCTATTCAACAATGTTCAGATCATAACGACATCTCAGTCTTTGCATTCATTTAATACACAACTATAACTGCAAATGCAGCCGTTTCTAGTCTACTGTAAGACATAGGCCTCAGAAATGTACTTTACCATATCTGAGGTTTAGCCATTTTCATCACCCCGCTAGCCACAGTGGAGACTTTAGTCTGATCGCTCACAGCAAACCAAGCTAGTATACGCGGCCCTAACTAGTAAAGCTTTGCTGATCATGAGGATACACAAACCCTTTCACCACGTTAACAGATCCACACTAGTTCATTGTTAAAAATAACATGGTTTCATTCTCAGAAGATGAATTAATCGCAAAAAGACTTGAATCCCCGAGAAGCTGTCCGGTCCTTTTGCCAAAGCCTGTAAGTGTCACAAGTCGACCAAGAAAACAGTGGACTCGAATACTAAACAGTGAAACGTCGGACGAGGTAGATTACCGTTAAATCAAAACACCATATTACAAAGATCTAAAATCATACACTCAGGTTAATTGTAAGCTATTTCAAAGAGTTAAATATCAAGACCCTTTTTAGGTTCGTCTCAGTTGAAAAAGCACAAATTAAAAATGGAAGTCCCGGGAGTGTTGAAAGCTCCTCATTGGATATTAGCAGATTTGAGAGGATTACAAGCATCATAATGAAAACTGGGGGACCTGTAAGTATTGCAATTATCTAACTGAAAATTGGCTGACTTAAAAACTTCACAAGTATCTAATTGAAAAATTAGATGACCCGAAGCTATTGCAAGTACAGTTGGACACAGGAATTTGGTTATTAAATCTAGAAGACTTGAAGGGGTCACAAGGGCCCAACTAAAAATTGAAATACCTCAAAGGATCACCAGCACCTACTTGTCTCTTCATGTAACCCCAGGTATCAAGATGACTATTTCTACGTAATCTTTACAAATGAAAACAAGTGCCATAAACAACTAAATAAAATCTTGGATTATCGTGTTAATCAGGAAGCTTAATCATGGAGGCGACCCCACTTAAACTGAGATACTGTACACATTTGAAATCATTCAATTTAATTTTCAATTACAAATATTTATGTCCATAAAAAGGGCAACGTTATCAATTTCTATCAGAGCAATGTAGTTCATTACTCCTTATTTCGTTTATTTATTAATTATTTCCTTTCCTCACTGGGCTGTTTATCCTTGTTGGAGCCTTTGGGCTTACGGCATCTTATTTTTCCAACTAAGGTTGTATCTTAGCTAGTAATAATAATAATAATAATAATAATAATAATAATAATAATAATAATAATAATACTCGATGAACCTTCGCCTATGCAATCCACTGGCAGTTTCTGTTGATTCATGCATTCCTGGAAAAGAATGAGTTTCCAGATTTTTTTTCTTTTACCAGGAAATCCTTTCCATAACTTTATATGACATCGGGCAAAAATGCCAAGAAACGTTCTGGGCGATATCCAAGTAATCAATTCAGTCCTGCAGTTCCAAAGGATTTAGAAGGATTTGCAGAAATTTCTACTCTACTGGAAAAATCCTGCAACCCTCAATACCTATTCCATTGCCTCGATCATATCACTGCCTCTTTCTTTAAAAATAAGAAGAATTTTTTTGACAGAGACAGATCAGTTGTAATCTTCTGAATGAAGCAAGAGGAGACTTTTATTACTCGCTGTCTTATGTCACTTGTAAATCGAACTGTACACTCAAAAGAACCGTAATCTTAATCGGAAATTCTCTGTAAAAAATATACTGTTCTCAACCTTATGGATTTTCATCCTACTATGTTATTATCGTTTACGAGTTGGTGACCATAATATCACTCCTTTACGTCAATATATCCGTTTTTTGAAACGGTAAATGCCTGGCAACATTTACTCCAAGATTTCTGCCGTTTTTTACAGTAATTCTTAACAGTGTACCTCTTTGGAAGAAACTGACACCATGAAGTTATTCTTTTTACAATTTTCTTCATGTTAATTTTAGGTATATCAATTTGTCAGAACTACTGCTAATTAGGCGGAACCCTTGTGTAAGTCACCGGCTATCCCGAACACATAACTAACTAACTAACTAACTGACGTGTGACCTTTCGTCCTACGAGAAACACCCACTCTAAAAGGGCTATAATCAATGTGCATTTTGGATTAAAATTCATTGTTTTGCAATGCTTTCCACTTTGTATATCCACGAGACCTTTCGCACTTTTAGATTAAGCACATAATTACATTTTGTTGGCGTTTACTGTGAACACAATGCCACTCAAGCTGCAATACTCGGGAAGCTGTATAATTGATTGATTGATTGATTTGAGGTTTCCTGCCATCCTGGAAGCTGTATAAACAAAATCTGTAAACTAGAGGGGGACTCAGTAGAGTGCAGACCTCTGTCACAGCAGCTTATTTCTCGACCTTTTGCTTGACCTTGATCTTTGACCTTAACCTGTATTAATTGGCGTGAATTTTTATACACTCAAATATGGACCAAGTTTGAAGTCTGTGACAACGATGCCCAAATTTATGGCTGATTACGTGAATTGGACATTTTGCTTGACCTTGACCTTCCCAAATTTAATAGGTTTCAGCCTTTTACATAACAGTTAATCCCTGCAAATTTCATTACGCTACGATTAAAATTGTTGCCAAGAAGCTGTTCACAAGCAAATACACACACACAAACAGTGGTGAAAACATGACCTACTTCCAACTTCGCTAGCGGATGTAAATACAGAAACAAAACACGAATAGACGTAATGCAGCATAGGACAAATATAATCTTATTTTTCTCGGTGCATATGGAAGTATGTGATTTGATTGACTAAAATCAATTGCATTATTTGATCAATCTATCTGAATAATTAGACAAACTATACTCTTATGCTAGTAAAATCATCAGCCAGGCATCAGGAGTAGAAGCAGAAAAGACAACTTTTCTCTCACCTTATACCCAATCCGTCGCCCAAAGTTCTAGTTACTCCACCAAGTTGCTCATCTGCTTATATAACGATGGATTGCTAAGATATACCGCCTAGTACGGTGAGGGGTAGATGGAGATGGTTTGGGCATGCTTATCGCACTCCACAAGAGAGATTAGTTCACCGAACGTTCAGCTGGGCTCCAAAAGGCATTGAATTAAAAGGTCAAGATAGAAACGACTGGCGAAATCTAACTGAGGCTCTTTGCGTCAATAAGTGTAAGAGGTGATGATGATGATGATAATGATACTCTCATGCTATCACAGGTAATTGCTAACCTAAGGAATCAATGTCCAAACCATATTTTTTCCCGCTTGTTGTGCAACTTTCCTACTGAGAGTAGATGGTAATGTAAGTGCAGTCAGAGAGAGAGAGAGAGAGAGAGAGAGAGAGAGAGAGAATATATATATATATATATATATATATATATATATATATATATATATATATATATATATATATATATATATATAATCTCTCCTAGGTGTTAGAATCAAATATTTTAAAAAATCTGTCAAACAGAGAGCAAATCACATATTTCTAATCTTAATGAAGTGTATTTCGGTGTAACAACATATACACAAAAGCATAAAAAATCATCGGTAAAAACTTAAGCAATTAAAAATACACGAAAATGCTATTCGTTCCATAAATATTCCAACATCCTCCAGCCAGCCCTTGTAGTTTGTACAATCATCTTGGAGTCAGTGACCTCAAATGCTAGAGCGCCAGAAAACTGTCAGTCAATCAATCAATCAATCAGTCAAAGATGGGATTGCGTCAACATTCGATAGGCAGGTGGTGTACCTGACTGCCTCCAAGAGATTGATTGCAGTAGCGTTTATATTGGTAAAATTTTTTGAGTGATTATTTAATGTCAGAAAATATTCTTAATTTACAAATGCTTAACATTGGATAGTGATATGGAATATTATGTTATATATGATAGTAAAGATATTTTAATTGATTGCAGTAGAGTTTATATTAGTAACTTTTTTTTATTATTTAATGTCAGAAAATATACTTAATTTACAAATGCTTATTATTAACATTGCAGAGTGTTATGGAATGTTATCTTAAGTATGATAATAAAGATATTTTGATTGATTGCAATAGCGTTCATATTAGTTGTTTTCTTTCGTGATTATTCAATATGTCAGAAAATATAACTTTTTTTACTAATGTTAACATTGGATAGTGATATGGAATACTATGTTAGGTATATGACCATGGATATTTTAAGGATAAAATATGCCTATAGATATTTTCGAGAGATATATACATTTAGGAAAAATATATCTACAGGGTCGTGTTTGGGGGCTCTTAAAACTCATTCGGTTACGATGTAGATCAGCCAAGTTACAATAATAATAATAATAATAATAATAATAATAATAATAATAATAATAATAATAATAATAAAGAAGTCGGATTTTGAGAGGAAGTGGTTGAAAAACAATGTATTAATAATAATAATAATAATAATAATAATAATAATAATAATAATAATAATAATAATGATAAAGAGGTCGGATTTTGAGAGGAAATGGGTGAAAAACAACGTATTAATAATAATAATAATAATTATAATAATAAAATAATAATAATAATAATAATAATAATAATATTAATAATAATAATAATAATAATAATAATAATAACAATAATAATAATAATAATAAAGGAGGGCATGTTGAGAGGGAGCAGATTAAAGAAATTTAATATTGATATATTTTCAACCAAAGTAGAAAACAAATGCGAAGCAAAGGTGGTAATGTGCTAGACCTAAAGTAGGGAATTGATGGTGAACCTATGGAGGTCATTCCTAGGAACTGTAAGACTGTGAACCAGGAGTAATAGGTAATAAATAGCTGGACAAGAATTCAATAATTGTTATGCAATTGTTCATTTATTCTTAGTACTCGTTTTAAAGGTTTAAAGGCCGCTCATGAATGCAGAGGCAAGCGACAGTGATATTGCCCAATCAAGCAGGACAATGCCTTAGAGACTGACTATATATATACATATGATCAGTGCCCAATCCCCCTCTCCACCCAAGCTAGGACCAAATAGGGCCAGGCAATGGCTGCTGATGACTCAGAAGATAGCCCTATATGCTTCCCCAAACCCGCCATCCTTAGCTCACAAGGATGGTGAGTTTGCAGTGACCAAAGAAACAAACGTGTTTGAGCGGACTCGAACACTAGTCTGGTGTTCACCAGTCGGGAACGTTACCACATCGGCCACCACAACCTATTGCTCCTTTTCTAATTATTCCGGTTTTAAATTCTTATATATTTATTGCTTACGTAAAATCATCTTGAATGGGTAATTACTTAACGTCATCTTTTATGTAATGATTGGTTTGAATCAGATCACCACCTAAAAATTCTTAAGATATAACCAAAGTAATGATAGTGATATAAGTAATTTATCGACTTTATTTTCTTCCATTCATAATGCATTACCAGATCATGTTGTTGTTTTAATTTAGTCAAGAATTTATACACCACACACACACACACACACACACATATATATATATATATATATATATATATATATATATATATATATATATATATATATATATGTGTGTGTGTATATATATAAATATATTTATTTATTTATTTATATACATATATAAATATATATATATATATATATATATATATATATATATATATATATATATATATATATATAGAAACGCGTGTGTATGTATAATATAAAGATTTTAAGATCCCATATATAACACTATTGCAACTATTTTGATATGAGATTGAATTGATAATTACTAAGAAAGGGGTTATCTTTGGTTCCTATAACCTACCAGATATATTACCTAACAAACATAAGCCAGGAGAGAATTTAAAAAGCTCTTTCTCAAAAAGAAAAAAGTTACTGTAACATTTACGATTGAATCTCTAGAAAGCTTTTGTCAACCCAACCCAGTGACCAGACCTGACGACCAATTTAACAAAATGAAGAAGCAATACTTAATCTAAAACATTGCTTTATCCAAACTCTTCCATTCATGTCTCACGCCCGCATAAGAAACTTCCTCCAGAACTGATCGAAATGATATTGGAAGTAACAAGACCCAGGCACGACCAGACTCTGGGCACGACCACCGGAGGCTACATCCGAAACTGCATGAAAAGTTTGACGATTAAATCCGAACGCGTTGATATCATTCAAAGGCCAAGGGACAGGGGTCCCATCTCTCTGGGTAATTCATCCAACTACGGCACTTTCATCCGTCGTTAACCTTTGTTATTGAGTGGAGGGGGATAAAAGGAAAGCATTCAAATAGAGGCCTCTGCTCCGACCCTTTCTCTCTCTCTCTCTCTCTGTCTCTCTCTCTCTCTCTCTCTCTCTCTCTCTCTCTCTCTCTTTCTCTCTCTCTCTCTCTCTCTCTCTCTCTCTCTCTCTCTCAGAGGTTGTATATAAGCAGGAGAGGAGGCAAAAGCCTCCTTGCGGCGACAGGGCAGTTCCCGAATTCAAATTGGCTTTTGTAGGGAGTAGAATTCACGCACACAAACCATTCAGATAGCATAATTATCTCTCTCTCTCTCTCTCTCTCTCTCTCTCTCTCGCTCTCGCTCTCTCTCTCTCTCTCTCTCTCTCTCTCTCTCTCTCTCACACACAGACACACACACACACACACACACACACACACATATATATATATATATATATATATATATATATATATATATGTGTGTGTGTGTGTGTGTGTGTACCAAATTGTAGAAATACTTACGTTAAGAAAAGGGAAGTAGTACAGCTAGCACTCCTGACTTTGAGTACGAAGAAAACTAAATTATATTAGAGGTAGAAATGAAATATTTCCTACATTATTCCAAAAACTTTGTACCATTTTCCTCAAAATATTACAAGGAATATCCGAAACGTTCTCCTCTATATTTTAATAAAATAAAATATCTTTTTTATTATATAATCTTCATATCAAGGGACAGTAGGAAGTTTTCTGATAATATCGCATTTCATATACAAATATATGTTTCATTTGACTGATGCTTCTCAGTAAAGAGTAAACGTTTGTTTCCATTTTCTACCACCATGTACTGAAACTGCCAAAAGAATCTACATGAGTTTCTTTATATCCACCCTTCCCTTCACGCTAACTGCCTAGATTGAACATCGACAGAAAATCTTGAACAATAGAGATAAAAAAAAAGTCCCAGCTAAAATTTGGAGAGAGAGAGAGAGAGAGAGAGAGAGAGAGAGAGAGAGAGAGAGAGAGAGAGAGAGAGAGAGAGAGCCTTACCTTACCTTACCTTATTCTATGTTTGGGTTCCCCCAGGTCCCTCAGTGTGAGGCACCTCGTATATCCACCAGAGAGTTGCTTATGCATCTTTCGGTGTATTTTGCATCTTCCAGTCTTGGATGGTCTGGAATGCATCTTAGGTGTTTATCGAGCTTATTCTTAAACACATCTACGTTCAATCCTGATATGTTTCTTAGATGAGCTGGCAGCGCAATAAATAGTCGCTGCATTATCGATGCTGGTGCGTAGTGGATTAATGTCCTGTGTGCCTTCCTTAGTTTTCCTGGTATAGTTTTGGGCACGATTAATCTACTTCGGCTTGCTCTTTCTGATATTTTTAGCTCCATGATGTTTTCAATAATTCCTTCGATTTGTTTCCATGCTTGTATTATCATGTAGCGTTCTCTTCTCCTTTCCAGACTGTATAATTTAAAAAATTGCAGTTTTCCCCAGTAGTCAAGGTCCTTAACTTCTTTTATTCTAGCAGTAAAAGACCTTAATACACTCTCAATTTGTGCAATATCCTTTTGGTAGTGTGGGTACCATATCACATTGCAGTACTCGAGCGTACTACGTATATACGGTTTATACAGCATAATCATGTGTTCAGCTTTTCTTGTTTTAAAGTGTCTGAATAGCACTCCCATTTTTGCTTTACATTTAGCCAACAGTGTTGCTATTTGGTCGTTGCATAACATATTCATGTTTAACATTACACCAAGGTCTTTAATTGCTTCCTTGTTTGTGATTGTCTCGTTATTAGGTCCCTTGTACCCTGTGGCATGCCAGATATTACCTGAGCTTCATCTGATTTCTGGTCATTTGCAACCACTATCTGTTTTCTGTTTTGTAGAAATTCTTTTATCCATTTTCCTATCTTTCCCTTAATATTATGTTTTCTCATTTCTTTCTCTAATACATTATGGTCTACCTTGTCAATGGCTTTTGTAAAATCTAGATATACCACAGTCTGTGTCTTTTTCATTTATCGTATTTTTATATATGTTTTCATAGTGTGCTATCAGTTGGGTTTGTGTACTTTTTCCGGGCACAAAACCGTGTTGACCAAATTAAATAAATTATATTTAACCAAATGATTCATTATTTTCTTTTTTATTACCCTTTCATACACTTTCATAATATGTGATGTTAGACTAACTGGTCTATAATTGCTTGCCTCTAGTCTTGATCCACTTTTGAAAATAAGGGTTATATATGCTAATTTATGTTCAACATATATCTCGCTCATATCTACACTTTGTCTTAGCAGTATTGCAAGCGGCTTCGCGATAGTGTGTGCAGTTTTTTTTAACAAAATCGCTGGAACTCCATCTGGCCTGGCCGCTGACCCATTTTTAATTTCGCTTATAGCCTGCACAATATCTGCTTCATTAATATCTATATCTATTAGATATTCACTATTTCCTTCTCTCATTTCTGTTTCATTATTCTCATTCGCAATTCTTTGCGTGAATTCACTCTTATATTTTTCTGCTAATATGTTGCATATTTCCTTTTTTTTTATTTGTTAACCATCCTTCAATTCTTAGAGGGCCTATTTATAATCTCCCCTTATTCATCTTTTTTGCATAGGAGTAAAGTATTTTGGGGTTTTTCTTGATATTTTGAAGTGCCCTTTCTTCTAAGTCCCTTTTTTTCAATTTTGTTTTGGTCGTATAATATGTTTTTCTGCATTTTATATCTTACTTTTTATTTCCATCATTTTCCATACATTTTTTCTTTTGCAAGATTTTTCTTCCACTTTCTAATTTTCTGAAATAAGATCCTTCTGTCTCTTGGTATGCAAGTCTGATGTTTTTTTTTTTCGGTACATATTTTTCAAAAATTTTCTCCAGTATTTTGTATAATATATCCGTATTTACCTGCATATTATCACTTACTAATATATTATTCCAACCTTTGTCCAATTCTTCATTTATTTCTGACCATTTTATATTCTTACCATAGAAATCATATTTTCCATATCCTTCCCATCGTTTTGTGCTTTGTTTTTCTCTGCGTTCACTTGCTTTTGGAATGAACTATCAATTCTATGACATTGTGGTCTGAAATTCCCGTGTTATACACTATTATTTCTTTAACATAATTCACCTCATTCACAAATACTAAAACTAGGACATTGTCCTTTCTTGTTGGAATGTGGTTTATTTGTTGCATTTTATGTTCTAATAGCATATCTTGAAGCTTTTAAAACTGTCTCTTATCTTCTGCGCTACTATTAATCTCTTTTTTTATATGTATATATACAACCACTTTCTTCTATCTGTTCTTTCCAATCCACGACAGGAAAGTTAAAATCTCCGGATAGGAGTATATTCCAGTCTTTATGGTTTCTACATATATCATCTATTTTTTCTATTATTATGTCAAACTCCTTAGTATTTGGGGGTCTGTAGACTACAATATTCACTAATTTTTCATATTCAAATTCTACTGCAATCAATTCACATTCTGTGTTGCTGTATTTTCCACAGACTTTTCCTTGATTTATGTCTCTTCCATATATTGCGGTTCCCCCTTGACTCCTATTTGTTCTGTCTGATCTATATGTTTGGAAACCCTTTATCTGGTCGTCACTGCTAGTCTCTTGGGAATACCATGTTTCACTCATATTTAACATATCTATTTTTTTAATTTGGGTTAGTTCTTCTAAGAACTCTATTTTCCCTTCTAAGAACTTTATTTTCCTTTTAGAGTTACTCGTGACTAAACCCTGTGCATTCATCACTATTATGGTTTGTGTTTCATCCCCATTATTTAATATTGGTAATAATATGGATTCTTCCATGCTTCCTTCCTGTTCTGATATGTTCTTTTCTTCATATCCAGGAATTCTGCCATTAAAAAATCCAAATTTACTATTATATTTGCTCTTTTGCCTTCATATTTATTTTTCTGTGCATACCTGCAATTATCCCCATATCTGCACCAACCCCTGGCATTATAGATGCATTCTTTGTAGTTGGGCTCTAATTGTGCATATTTGGGCTGAAAGGTGTCATATCTTGGGGCTTTTTGTGCATAGAGCGGTATATACTCGGCTTGTTTTTTTTGTTTCATTTTTGCTTTAATTTTTCTTTTCTGTTTGCTGATTTTCTGACTTTCATTCATGGTTGCAGGATGCATATTTCGACATATTTTGTTGAATTTGCATCCTTTTCCTTCTTTCAGGTTCTTGCATATTTTTGGATGGAGATCTCTGCATTCGTCTCCATATCCGTCTAAATACGCACATTTAGCATATATTTCATAATTATGGCATATCTTTGGATGCTTGTAGTAGCATTTTTCGCCAAATCTGTACTTCCCTCTTTTCAGTGAATTACAGACTATATCTTTCTTTTCTTGTTCCTGCTCTTCCCTATAAGTATGTAGGTCCGGGTAGAGTCTCTTGGTTCTATTATTTGTTTCCATAGGATATTCTATTTCTACGTAAGTATGTTGTTGAATGGCATCATATGTTGTATCAATGATTTCCTCTGCATCCTTACACATATCCTGTTAATTTTTCTCTTCTTCTTCTTCTTCTTCTTCTTCTTCTTCTTCTTCTTCTTCTTCTTCTTCTTCAACTAATTGCAGATTCAGTCTAGACTTAATTATATTTTCTATCCATACTAAGCATATTGAGCAGAAAAGATTGAAGACGATATAACACGTATTACTGTTCTTAAAAAAAACTAATTTTAATGTTCATTATTTATTTGCAGTTTATTTATTACCTTATTTCCTTTCCTCACTGATATACTTTTCCCTGTTGGAGCCATTGGGCTTATAGCATACTGCTTTTCCAACTAGGGTTGTAGTTTAGCTGATAATAATAATAATAATAATAATAATAATAATAATAATAATAATAATAATAATAATAATAATAATAATAATAATAATAATAATAATGATAATAATTCTAGTAAGATCAATCGCCAGACATCAGGAGTAAAAGCCAAAGAGACAGTTTGTCCATCGCCTTAAAACCAATCCGTCACCCTGCTGCCAGTGACTTCATCGAGATTTAGGAAGACATTTCCTGCACATCCAAAACTCTTATTACTCTACCAAGTTGGCCCTGTACGTCAATATGCGTAAGGGGGAGATGAATAATAATAATAATAATAATAATAATAATAATAATAATAATAATATATTGAATAATCTTACAGGGAAGTATGCCCCACTCCCTTCTTCGTCCATTACTGAAGGTGCATTGATGAATTCGAAACGCCTCATCTGGCAGGATGATAATGTGTTGTCTCAGAACAACGAGCCATCAGGAGATTGTGGATCGCAGAATGATTAAGTGTTAATGATTAAAGGCCAATTTTGGAGGATATTATGGCCATACGAGAGATTAATGAGGGAGGCTGATTACCTAGAGGAAGTTATCGTTTATTGACGATGGCATTTCTAGGGCAACCGAGGTCTTATGAGGAAGAGTTTAATGGCTCAAAACGATAGTTTTATTGTCCGTAGAGGAGTAGAAAAATCAATGGTCATCGACTAAGTATTGACTATAAACATGTTTTCTATGAATAATTCTCTTGTATCGAAAAATAAATGAGCTCAAATTGAGATTTTTTTTGTTCGGTAAGGGGTAAAAAAAAAAATCAATGGTTATCAACGAAGTACTGACTACTGATATTTTTATAAGAATTATTCTTGGGTATCGAAAAATAAGGAGCTCAAATTTAAATTTTTCTTTTCATTAAGTATTGAATGATGACATCTGGCTATAATTAATTCTGGGCTTTCAAATCTGAAATACGTTGGTTTCACTTGCAATAAAATAAATTTGAGAATCAAACTAAATAGGAAATGGTGAAGATAGAAGAGGGTTGAAACTGTATGTGCCAAATTGACAAAAGGATTTATTAAATTTGAAATGAAATTATAATTCTTCTGATAAATGGCTTGATAATCACTCCATTCAACTTCCAGGTGTTTATGTTTCAGTTGAAAAATCAATAAAATCCTATTAAAAATGAAATCGTTTCTTGCAAAAACCGAAAACAATTACTAAAACTGAAATTTAATTTGTTACTCATCTTAAAACATTACATTTTAATTGTTAATTTCTTCTCTTGTAGTTTCCTTGTTTCCTTTCCTCACAAGGCTATTTTCTCTGTTGGAGCCCTAGGGCATATAGCATTCTGCTTTTCCAACTAAGGTTGTAGCTTAGCAAATTAATAATAATAATAATAATAATAATAATAATAATGATAATAATAATAATAATAATAATAATAACTGAAATGCTATAAGGTACAAATAAGGAAAAATTTAACCATAAAAGAAACCTTTTTCATAAATCATAAACAACTATTTCACCTTAAAAGAACCTTGTATTCTATTCAAATGAAGAAAAGCATTAAGACAGCAAAGGATAACCTTTGTGGTATAGACCAGGATAATTAATTTCATAGGAAAATATAATCTGCTTTAAATCAGGAACAAGAATTCAAGAACATAAGGATTCCTTTTTCTTTTCCTATGCAAAGTATTTATATAGTTTTTATAGTTTATATAGGAAATATTTATTTTAATGTTGTTACTATCAAAATTATTTTATTTTTCGTATTTCCTTCACTCACTAAGCTATTTTCCCTATTGAAGCCCCTGGGCTTATAGCATCCTGGTTTTCCAATTAGGGTTGTAGCTTAGCCGTAATAATAATAATAATAATAATAATAATAATAATAATAATAATAATAATAATAATAATAATGATATAAAGCAGAGAATAAATTCCTATTACAGTAAAGATAAAATATAAACTGATCATATAATTCCCTTTCTGATTCAAATCAATAACGTGAATGGTAAGTTACCGGCAAATTTTAACTTGTTAGAATTAGAAATAAACTTGAAAGGTCAACTTTATTCAGGGGAGAAAAAAATCGTCCTTTTAATCGCCATTTAAGAAAAACAGAATAAAAATGAAAATAGTTAACCAAAGTATTCATGGGTAAACCTTTCATCTACCACCTTGTTAGCGCTGTCGAATCTGACAAATGAAATGAATCAAAACCTTTGAATGGAAATTAATGTTTCATGAAATTTATGTTTAAAATGAAAGGGTGACCTGCAGATATATACTATTTTTTCTATGCATATAAAATCCTACACAACACAAGCGAACATACGCACACAGATAAATATACATATGCACACAGACATATGTATATATATATATATATATATATATATATATATATATATATATATATATTTATATATGTACACACACATATATACAAGTGTATATCTATATAAATATTTATATGCTTATATATATATATATATATATATATATATATATATATATATATATATATATATATATACATATAGGATAAAAACAAAAAACTAAAAATTTTTGAACAGTAGAGAAATGATAGAAAAACATAGTCAGCTAACTAGCATTGTCAAACAATCAAACTACCCACAGCCAAAATTTGTACTTGAACGCAAACTGGTCATAAACACACACACAAAAAAGGTAAACACAAATTATATAATTCTGAATTGTTGAACAATATTGGTCATGATGAAATTATCCAATTTATATAAACCAGCACTAATATTAAAAACACAATCTGACTTTATCTTTATAATACTGGATTCTATAATATTTCTCTTCACAACATCTTTACAGAATAGCAGCTCTTTAGAGTTCTTCCAGTCTATCAAAAGATTATATTCATTCATGTGAACGAATAGTGAGTTAGACATATTACCAACTTTTAGACGTAAATGTTCATAGACATAATAATAGATTTAAGTTTAGCGTTTTTAGAAAACCCACCAATGTATCGTCTTACATTCACTTTTATTCTAATCACCATATTAATGTAAAACTCTCTGTTTTTTCCTCAATGTTTTTGAGAGCTCTTAGAGTTTGTTGCCCAGAATTTTTAGATGATGAGTTTTTAAGAATATACGAAATTGCCTTTAATTTGAAGTACCCAAGATATTTAGTTGACGTAGCATTACAAAAAGCCAGAAAAACTTATTATGCAATTGACAATGTAACATCTTTTAATCATGATAATTTATTAGTTTTACCGTATAATGATAGTTTTCTCTGTCTACCAAAAATTTTAAGATGTTTTAAGGTTAATGTTGTTTTTAGAAATTCTTCTACTATAAAGTGTATTTTGATAAAGAACTCTCCGTGTAATAGTGTAGGCTGC
>NC_090737.1:83172703-83200203 GCF_036898095.1 Palaemon carinicauda | reverse complement strand
TGCGATGATAAATCTTCCGTTAAACCATCACGATTTAATCAAATCGGTTCTGATCTACGTGGAATTTTGATGATTTATTTCTTAATCTTGTTTGCAAAAGGAGATTTTTGGTTTCTTTTATATTATTATTATTATTATTTTTAGTAGTAGTAGTAGTAGTAGTAGTAGTAGTAAAGTATTAATATTATCATTATTACTATCATCATTATTATTATTATTACTAGCCAAGCTACACCCTAGTTGGATAAGCAGTATGCTATATGCCCAATGGCTTCAAAAGGGAAAAATAGCCCTGTGAGGAAAAGAAATAACGAAATAAATACACTATAAACGAACAATTATTATAAAATAAGGAAATAAGTAAAGTACAAGAGAAATACTGAACAAATTAAAATTAAATATTTTTAGAACAGTAACAGCATTAAAAAAATTCATACATAAACTATAATACTGTTTAAATCTACACATCCATTGATAAGCAGGCATTTATTGATGAATTCATCATATAATTACATTAACATTTATTGCAAGAAATACGATGACAAAGGTAAACATTTATTGATAAGGTATTTATTATTGAATTCATCATATAAACACTAATATTTATCATTTTTTTTTTCTAAACATGAACAACTTGACGTCACTATATTTCCCAACAAAGAATGCATTGTAAGATACAAAATAAAAATAAAAATATGTAACTTTTCAATAATAAGAGAGATTACTCGAATAACATATGTGGATGAGATCATGGTGAGGAGTAGATGGAGATGGTTTGGGTATGATCTTCGCACTCCCCAAGAGAGATTAGTTCACCAAACATTCAACTGGGCTCCACACGGCACTAGATGAGTTGGAAGACCCAGGCCTACAGGGCTGACGACTATGAAGCGTGAAGTGGGAGATGATGAATGGAGAGGCATTGATTTAAAAGCTCAAGGTAGAGATGACTAGCGAAATCTAACCGAGGCCCTTTGCGTGGGAGGAGATGATGATGATGATGCTGATCTTTTCAATGACCAATTTCCTCATTTACTACCAAACTGCACTATTTAACAGAAGATAAAAACGATAAAGAAATGGAAGGTAGCAATCAGTATTGCCAGATGGGTTAGTCTCCAAATCCCCAAAACTCATAATAATAAATCCCCAAAACAACCTAAAAATACTCATTACCACACATATATTTTCTTCTGATCCTGTAGGCTTTACTAATACAGAAATGACTCCCTATACTTCATGTAAGTGCAAGCAAACTAATTGCAACAATATAAAAGTTTACTCATCTTTGTTTCTTCTTCATAGAAATTTGTACAGAATATCCCCATCGGACACCCAAAATCCCCAATTCTAGGGATAAATCCCCATATCTGGCAATAATGGGACTAGCAATTAAACGATAGATGGTATTCATACTTAATCATGCATGTAATGGGAGCTTCGTGGAATTAACTTTTCACTCAGGATTTCATCATAAATTCCGAGCCACGCCGGAGTTTTATTGTAATTAACAGCTCTGAAGTGCTTGACTCTCTCTCTCTCTCTCTCTCTCTCTCTCTCTCTCTCTCTCTGACTCTAAATTTACAGCAGTGCATTACATGCCTGTGGTAATTCATGTTCGGTACCTGTTTACGTAATTAGTTTCTTTCCCGCGTGCAATGCATATGCTGATTAACAACGTCAGTCAAGTCACATGATACTCTTTTTATCTTAGGGGATTGTTTTGGATATTCATCATTCAGAAACAGGTTTATTCTTCAAACAATAATATTTATACTATCTATACCGTTTGATAACAACGCTGAACTAGTGGGGCACTCGGTAGAGCGCGGACCTCCGCCAGGCCAGCTTGATAACAACGCTGAACTAGTGGGGCACTCGGTAGAGTGCGGACCTCCGCCACGGCAGCTTGATAACAATGCTGAACTAGTGGGGCACTCGGTAGAGCGCGGACCTCCGCCAGGCCAGCTTGATAACAACGCTGAACTAGTGGGGCACTCGGTAGAGCGCGGACCTCCGCCACGGCAGCTTGATAACAACGCTGAACTAGTGGGGCAGTCGGTAGAGCGTGGACCTCCGCCAGGCCAGCTTGATAACAACGCTGAACTAGTGGGGCACTCGGTAGAGCGCGGACCTCCGCCACGGCAGCTTGATAACAACGCTGAACTAGTGGGGCACTCGGTAGAGCGCGGACCTCCGCCAGGCCAGCTTGATAACAACGCTGAACTAGTGGGGCACTCGGTAGAGCGCGGACCTCCGCCAGGCCAGCTTGATAACAACGCTGAACTAGTGGGGCACTCGGTAGAGCGCGGACCTCCGCCACGGCAGCTTGATAACAACGCTGAACTAGTGGGGCACTCGGTAGAGCGCGGACCTCCGCCAGGCCAGCTTGATAACAACGCTGAACTAGTGGGGCACTCGGTAGAGCGCGGACCTCCGCCACGGCAGCTTGATAACAACGCTGAACTAGTGGGGCACTCGGTAGAGCGCGGACCTCCGCCAGGCCAGCTTGATAACAACGCTGAACTAGTGGGGCACTCGGTAGAGCGCGGACCTCCGCCAGGCCAGCTTGATAACAACGCTGAACTAGTGGGGCACTCGGTAGAGCGCAGACCTCCGCCAGGCCAGCTTGATAACAACGCTGAACTAGTGGGGCACTCAGTAGAGCGCAGACCTCCGCCAGGGCAGCTTGATAATAAAGCTGAACTAGAGGGGCACTCAGTAGAATGCAGATCTCCGCCAGGGCAACCTGTTTCTCGACATTTTGGACCTTTGACCTTACAGAATTTTATCATTTTAAGCTCCTTGCATAAGAGTTTAAAATCCCTGCATTTTTCATTATTTTACGATTAAAATTGTCACTGTATGGCTGATGGCCGGAATTAGAACATTTACTTGACCTTCACCTTAGACTTGACCTTGACCGTCAACCATCACATGTATTAATTGGTGTAGATTTTCATACACTCAAATAAGAACCAAGTCTGAAGTCGCTGTGACAACAATGTCCAAATTTATGACTGATTACGTAAATTGGACATATTGCTTAACCAAGACCTTGACCTTCCAAAATTTAATCATTTAAAGCTTTTTACATAACAGTTAATCCATGCAAGTATCATTACTCTACGATTAAAATTGTGACCAAGAAGCTGTTCACAAACAAACAAACGTACATAACCTCTTTCCAACTTCGCTGGCAGTGGTAATTAATATAATACAATTTATCAAATATTCTAGTAACAAAGTACAAAAAAGTATAGCAAATATAGTCATGTTTCAATTCTCCTAAACTATTGTTTATGATGCAAGATAATTACCAATTATTCCTTTCTTTAATCATCTTTACAAATAACATCTCAAGTTTTTTATATTACCTGAGAAGGTAATCATTCATTTAAGGTTTAATGCCGCTCATGAATGGCAGAGGCAAGGGACAGTGACCTCATCAAGCTGGACAATGCCGTAGAGACTAACCATAAATTCATATGATCTGCACCAAAACCCCTCTCCACCCAAGCTAGGACCGAAGGGGGGCGGGTGTCAGGCAATGGCTGCTAATGTCTTAGTAGATAGACCTATTGGCTGCCGCAATCACCCTCCCAATCCTTAGCTCACAAGGATGATGAGGTTGCAGCGATCAAAGAAAGTAACGAGTTTGAGCGGGACTCGAACCCCAGTCTGGCGTTCATCAGTCAGGGACGTTACCACATCAGCCAACACATTTCATCGGGTTTAAGAAAAACCTTCAAAGTATACGAATATGAAAATTGGAAGAAAGTAGGGTTTGAATATCCTTAGCCTTTTGCAAACACGAAAATCAATAAATATCCGATGACATAGGTGATTGATATGAGATATGATATTACTACTACTACTACTACTAGCTAAGCTACAACACTAGTTGGTAAAGCAGGATGCTATAAGCCCAAAACTAGACAAATAGCCCAATGAGAAAAGAAAATAAGGAAACAGATAGAATAGTATTCCAGAGTGTACCCTCAGGCATCAGAACCCTAACACAAGAAAGTAAAACACCATGGTACTGAGACTATTACACCACCATGCAAATCGTCCAATAACCTTTTGATTTACCCACGAGCTCTATCACGTTAGCAATTGAAACAAACCAATAAAAGTATACTATAAAAACCCTGACTTCTGAATCGTTAAGTGCTATTTCAGTCGAAGAAATTCTATCATTCTACCATGGTTCACTTCATGTGCATTATCCAGGAATATTTTTCCCCTTCTCCTCACTGAGCGTAAAACTGATCGATCCATCAGGTTTTAAGTAATTCCCGCTAATCGTTGAGTTATGCACTTGGCGTCCATTAAGCTTTCTGATTTTTTCCCTTCCAGTTTGCTATTACATACGTTTTAATTTATTTTCATTATATATAAAAGTACTACTGCAATTAAGGTTTATCGTAAAGAAGGATAAGGTCTGATTTATATATATATATATATATATATATATATATATATATATATATATATATATATATATATATACATATATACATACTGTATATATATACATATATATATATATATGTATATATATATATACACAATAGTATACACAATAATGGATTAAATACACATATATACATGTATGTATATATAAATATACACACATATACTGTATATATATATATATAGATAGATAGATAGATAGATAGATAGAGAGCATGTATATATACACACATACATATACATGAATATTTATTACTGACACCCATGATTTAATCAATATATATATATATATATATATATATATATATATATATATATATATATATATATATATATATAAATGACAATAGGACTGTCATTCAACTCTACCCAACCCTACCTCTCGTTACATCGATATTCTTAACCAACTCCACTTCACTATTTAAAACCTGGATGTTTTCTCTACAATCATAAAATCGTACGATATCTTCAACGTTTTAGTAACCAAAAACCTAAGCGTTCTTTAACCACTCTTATCATTAAGCAGTATCTTCCTTAAAGGTTTAAAATCCACTCATGAATAGCAATGACAAGGGACAGTGACATTACCCTATCGAGCAGGATAATGCCCTAGAGACTGACCATATATAATTTACATATGATCAGCACCCAAGCACTTCTCTACCCAAGCTAGGACCAAGGAGGGCCAGGCAATGGCTGCTAATGGCTCAGCAGATAGACATATAGGGTTAACCAAACCCACCCCTTTCCTTAATTCAAAAGGATGGAGAGGTTGCAACGACCAAAGTAACTAATGAGTTTGAGTGGTATTCGAAACCCAGTCTGGCGTTCCCCAGTCAGGGACGTCACCCCATCGGCCACCACAACATTAACTTCAAAATCAATTAGTCTTTAATCAACCTGTATTTCACCACGCCAAAGTCAATTATTCGGGCAAAAGACTAAACTATTATTCGCAACGATTAACATTCTACCTAAATGTTTAAACGTTTATTTAGCAGCAAACGTGAAAACATTTGCTTGAACCAACACCAAGGCACAAACAACGTTTTCTCTACCTGAAAATCTAAGACTATCAGCACCTAAATGGAAAGCCCTTCCTCTCATCAGCTTGAAACATATTTGGTCCAATTTTCAGTAGCCTGAAATACTAGCTAAATTTCGCCCACTTTCATTGTGGAGCTACTTCCATTTTCTTTAAAATCCAAAGTATTCTTTTGTGAAAATCTGCGCAATATCGCTTGCGGGCATATATATATATATATATATATATATATATATATATATATATATATATATATATATATATATATATATATATATATATGCTATTACTGTTAATGTATTTTATGTTCCTTTTTTTTTCTTTCTTCACGGGGCTATTTTCACTGTTGGAGCCCCTAGGCTTATGGTATCCTGCTTTTCCAACTAGGGTTGTAGCTTAGCTAGTAATAATAATAATAATAATAATATATATATATATATACACACATACAGCATATGTGTTAAAGAATCACTGCAATGGCTTCTTGTGTGTGTCAGAGAGAGAGAGAGAGAGAGAGAGAGAGAGAGAGAGAGAGAGAAATAAAAATCAGGTGCGATTTAAGGAAGGTAGCTGATGGAAGACACCCAAGCTGCAACTGACGCTTGCCATTTGTTAAGCCTTGCGAACTGACTCCACCATCGAGAGAGTTAAGTAAGCGTGGGAGGAGGAGTTCCACTGAATACATTGTTCCTTAGTTTCATTCTTCTTCGGGTTGAATAGTAATATTATACTTATAAATTTCACATTTTCATATCGATAAAAGCTATGCTCTTTTTATGTACCTACATCGCTAAATTGTTTTCTAATCATCAAACCATCTAAAATAATGTGGAATAATCCTTTATCGAGGCTTAAACTACTGTATACCATAACTATGCCCATAAGGTATGACCAAACCTTCAGTAGTTGTAATTATGGAAGTAACAAGTGACCAATATTAAACTGGAAGACAGACATTATTATTATTATTGTTATTATTATCATTATTACAAGTTAAGCTACAAATCCAGTTGGAAAAGCAGGATGTATAAGCCCAAGGGCTCCAACAAGGAAAAATAGCTTAGTCAGGAAAGGAAATGAGGAAATAAATAAACTATATGAAAAGTGATGAACAATTAAAATACAATATTTTAAGAATAGTAACAACATTAAAACATATATTTCATACATAAACTAAAAAAAGAGACTTATGTCAGCCTGGTCAACATAAAAACATTTGCTGCAAGTTTGAACTTAGTAAGTTTTACGGATTCAACTACCCAATTAGGATGATCATTCCACAAATAGGTCATTAACGTTTAACCAGTAGTGTAATAAATGCTGAGTGGTATAGTTCTCAAGCAGTGTTTGCTAGAGTCAATCCAGATTTCAGAACGTAAGCAACTTCATTCCAAGCTAGAGGACACTCAGTAGAGCGCAGACGTCCGCTGCGACCTTGACCTTTGACCTAAACATGTATATTAATTGGCGTGGATTTTCATACACTCATATATGAACCAAGTTTGAAGTCTCTGTGACAACGATGTCCAATCCTATGGCTGATTACGTGAATTGAACATTTTGCTTGACCGTGACCTTGACCTTTGACCTCGTCGTTCCAAAATTTAATCATTTCCAGCTTTTTACATAGCAGTTAATCCCTGCAAGTTTCATTACTCTACGATTAAAATTTTGGCCAGGAAGCTGTTCACAAACAAACACAAAAACAGGGACGAAAACATAACCTCCTTCCAACTTCGTTGTCGAAGATAATAATTCGAGAGAAACCGGAATGATATAACCCTTCGGAAACAACTCTCTCCAACAAACTGTAGCTCTACTGACAGCCATGACCTAATGGCTGAAACAGCTGACGGCGCAAGAACTTAGTTTCAGTTTTCGTCTTTTCCTTGAGGCTGAAAGGATTAGTGGAAAGTCAAGAGATGCTGTCTTTGAATCTCGAACACCACTGTTTTTTAATTGGACAAAGACAATACTTGGAACCAGGCGTCACACACACGCATGATAACTATAGTACATTTGAAGTATAGATCAAGAGTAAGATATATTTCAATGAAACTTGTTCAATAACCGATGATATTATTAGCTTAAATTTCGTTTGGTTTCTGATTGGATTCATGAATTCGGGATAAGCGACAATGTTTGGTCTTCCACTGTCTTGGGTTAGAATTCTATTGCTTGAGAGTACACTCGGGTACACTATTCTATCTAATTTCTCATCCTACTGTTTTGTTAATTTTTTATAATTTATATAGGAAATATTTATTTTAATGTTGTTACTGTAAATAAATATTTACTTTTTCCTTGTTTCCTTTCCTCACTAGGGTATTTCCTGTTGGGGCCCCGGGGCTTGTAGCGTCCTGCTTTTCCAACTAGGGTTGTGGCTTGGCAAAAAAAAAAAAAAAAAAAAAAAAAAAAATAATAATAATAATAATAATAATAATAATAATAATAATAATAATAACAATTGATTCATTGCCCAGCTGTGAGAACAATATTTGATCGTTCAGAGTTCCTTTCGGAAGTCTTCAACACGCTGGAAATGGAGCATACGTATTTGTCTGTGAAAATACTTTATCGAGAAATCAACCTAGAAATAAAAGACACTCTTTAGTGCAACTTGGGTTCCATGGTGCTGGGACGAGTTGAATACGCCCTTGGGATACCAAGTTTTAGCACTTCTTCCTGATGAAAATCTGGCAATAAATTATGTTAGACACTCAAGCTTCATGGAAATTTACAAGTTCAAAATGGCTTTCATTTGTATATGAACTCATTTTCTTTTATTTCTGTTATTTATTATTGATTTGAAGTAATAATTCCTTATCAAAGTACGCGTGTTTGCCACTTTGAATAGCTTTTTTTTATAAGCAAACACTAGTTGAGTACGTACCCTGTGTGTCTGCATCTGTTTTCAAGTTTGCACACAAAATAAATGAGAATATTTTCAGCGGTTTTGTAATGGTTATTCAGAGATAATAATAACAACGATAATTTGTTTATACTATTAGGAATCAAACAATAACGCTATGCTCTGATTTTTTAAGAATTGTGAGCTTCAAACAATAGTTATTTTCCGATTTATTAAGAATTCTGAGCTTCAAACAATCGTTATTCTCCGATATGTTAAGAATTCTGAGCTTCGAACAATCGTTGTTCTCCGATTTGTTAAGAATTCTAAGCTTGGAACAATAATTTCAACCCCGGCTTTGTTAAGATCCAGAAGCTTCAAACAAAAACATCATGCTCCGATTTGATTAGCTTACATAACTTCCAACACCACGTTAAGCTATTTTAGAATCCTGACATTCAGGTAATGATGCTATGCTAAGATGCTATGGGGCCTTTGAACTTAAAAAAATAACGACATTTTCGAATTCGTTAAGACTTATTACATTAAAAAGCCATGCCTTGATGTCTAGAATCCTGAGCGCCAAAATATCATCATGCTCAGATTTATTTGGAAAACTGAGCAGAAAAATTATTACTATCATTATCATTACTAGCTAAGTTACAACCCTAGCTGGAAAAGAAGGATGCTATAATCCCAAGGACTCTGGATCTAACAGGGAAAATAGCCCACTGAGGAATGGTAAATAAGGAAACAAATAGAAAAGTGTGCCTGAGTCCACCCTATAGCAAGAGAACTCTAATCCAAGACAGTGAAAGTCCATGACACAGAGGCTATGGCACTTCCCGAGACTTGAGAACATTGGTTTGATTTTGGGGTATCCATCTCCCAGAAAAGGTGACTGTCATACTCAGATATATTATGGATACGAATGATGTGATGCCTTCTCTCAGCTCTCCAATATATGACCTTCATCCCAACAATTACGAAATGAATCTCAATGGAATTTTTGGGTTTAGAATTTCCATTCCCAACAACTAACATTTTTGATGTTGAATACGTTCAGCTGGCTTGGAGTATTGTTCTGCCAGCTCTAAAATCTCTCAAGAAAATTATGATTTCATTAACCTTTAGTACAGGTTTCCCTGAGTTTTACGAATCTATATGCTAACGTTTTCCTCCACAAAAGAAATATTGTACGAAAAGATCGGGAAAAAATATATTCGAACCGTCTCCCCTATACCTCTATATAACTGCCTGACTATATATATATATATATATATATATATATATATATATATATATATATATATATATATACACTATATATAACATATAATATATATACACAGTATATTTTCCCCTATACCTCTTTATAACTGCCTGACTATATATATATATATATATATATATATATATATATATATATATATATATACAGTATATATAACATATAATATATATACACAGTATATTTTCTGTATATATATATGTATATATATATATATATATATATATATATATATATATATATATATATATATATGTGTGTGTGTGTGTGTGTATGTATATATATACGTATATGTATATATATGCACAGTATATATATACATATATACATATACATATATATATATATATATATATATAAAAAAAATTTCCTGTCACACTCAGTGGGGGCAGAGGTAGCCAAACCCTGGTGAGAGGGGTGTCGAAAGGTATACTCGCAAACCACACCCCCACAAATTGCCAAGCCACTGGCTTGTAGTTAGCAAAGGGGGAGGGGGGTTGGAAGCGCTGAATCTGTATGTGTGCCCATATCTATTTGAATATCTAGCCATAATTTTTGACGGGTCGCGTACACTAGTACTACATAATACCTTTAAAATTCTAATGCAATCACTTGGCCATCAGATCATTTGGGAGGTGGAATACATACACACGCACACACAGACTATTGAAATCCAGCCGTTACACGTCAAGTGGATGAATATACGGATGTAGGGACTGAGATAAGCAATGGATGAGTAAAACAAGGTTCTCTCACCTTTAGGTGAGGATGAGGAGCAGCGCTGAGTGAAGAAGGTGAACATAAACGCACGCACACGCACAGACACATACGCGCACAAACGCACACACCCGATACAGGTGATCCCAGCGAGAGACTGGAGGTTGCGCATATAAAGGGAAAGATCTTTAATAAAGGGGGTAGACTTCTTGATGTCATTCTCGTCACTTGGACAAAATGGATGTGAGGGAAAGTTATTCATAACAAATAACCTATTGGAAAGTACTGATACTTGTCTCCAGGTATATTATGATTATATATGATAGACTGGCATGAAAAACAAATTATGTTAATTATAGGCTTATATGTTAAAAAGGCACATTATACATATACACATATATGTTTCTCTCTCTCTCTCTCTCTCTCTCTCTCTCTCTCTCTCTCTCTCTCTCTCTCTCTCTCTCTCTCTCTCTCTGTCTTTATATATATATATATATATATATATATATATATATATATATATATATATATATATATATATATATATATATATATATATATATATATATATATATGTGTGTGTGTGTGTGTGTGATTAAACGAGTTATTCCAAAGTGTTAAGTAAAAAAAAAACACCGAAATTTCTTCAATACCTTTATATTTACAACCGCAAACTTAATTATAAAGTAGTCTAAGCAAATATATAACGTCTCCACTTGCCACTTAACTTAGAGGGTGTACAAACAAATATCAAATTAAACTTCTAAAATAACTTATCCAAAGCAATTATATACCTTAATGAAAATATCTTAAAACTCCTTAAATAGCTCTTTTAATCCCTTTTCACGGTCAAGACCCCTGAATTAAACATTCCATTCCCTCCAGTATATATACGGTCTTTTTAGCATTTACGGTTTATGTACGATATTTAAACCTGAATAGACTCGACTAAGCCTGGAGGGTGGGGGATTCCAGAGAGGGTCCTTCACTCACCCCCCCCCCCCATTCCACTTCCTCCACAAAAAAAAAAAAAACCCTTTCACTTACTTTACTAAAAAGGAGAAAACTTTGAAATTAATGGAACATTAACTTGGGTAGATAAATTCTCCCTTCGGCCTCCGTAAAGTTACAAAAATGGGAGTGAAGTTTCCTAAAGAGGCATATGATTCTATTATACAGGAATTGTTCAATAATTTTCCGTCTGATTTCTTTCTAGTTGTTCGTTCATCTTCTGCCGGTCTGTAATTATGTTAGATGTTTTCTTGTATCTATTCCCATAATCCTTTCGATTACAAGAATTTTCTCCAATTGGCGTGATATAATTCCGGCATTTACTTATATTTTTCTTAAATCATAGGTTATAACAAAAATTTCCAAATACTATTAGTGAAATCACAAGTTACAGCAAACGTTTCCAAATGCAAGTGGTGAAATTACAGGTTACAACAAAAATTTTCAAAAGCAAGTGCTGAAATCAGTTTACAACAACCGTTTCCAAATGCAGGTGGTGAAATTATGTTACAACAAACGTTTCCAAAAGCAAGTAGTGTAATCACAGGTTATAACAAACGTTTCCAAATATATGCAAGTGGTGAAATTAGAGGTTACAACAAACGTTTTCAAATACAAGAGGCGAAATTCTAGGTTACAACAAACGTTTCCAAATGCAAGTAGTGAAATCACAGGATACAACAAACATTTTCAAATACAACCACAGAATTTTAAACCAACAATCATGTACTGGAGGCAAAATTCAAAAGATAAAACACTTTCACACCATACTACCTCCACTTACAGGCCACTATTATGTGTGGCCTAGTCAAGCTTGATCAACATCACAATCTTGCTCTTGATTCCACTGGTTATGAGGAGAGGAAAATTTTATATTCTCATCAGTAAAAGTACCTGGATTAGGCAAATTTATGACGAATATTTCAGTAAAATCTTTTTAAAATTACTTATGGTGAATCGCATTGACTGGTTGCAGTTAAGGATAACATCTTGGAGAGTTTACGTGCTGGAAAGGCAACATAACAGGTTTCAATGGCCCAAAGACGCAAATGATTGGCTTAATAATGGCAGTAAAGACCCACACGATTTGATCAAAATGGCACTAAAGACTCACATGACTGGCTTAAAATGGCACTAATAATCCAAATGACTGGCTTATAATGGCACTAATAAATTGACCGAAAATTACTGACTTATATTGGCATTAAAGACCCAAATGACTGGATGGTGGCACTAAAGACCAACATGACTTGGTGGAAATGTCACTGATGACCAACATAACTAGGTGGAAATGACACTGACGACCAACATAACTAGGAGGATATAGCAATTACAACCAACACAACTGGATGGAAGTGGCAGTAACGACCAACATAACTGGGTGGAAGTGACACTAACGACCAACATAACTGGGTGCAAATGGCCCTGACGACCAACATAACTATGTGGATATGGCAATGACAACCAACATAACTGGGTGAAAATAGCACTGACGACCAACATAACTAGGTGGATATGGCAATGAAAACCAACATAACTGGGTGGAAGTTGCACTGACGACCAACATAACTGGGTGGAAGTGGCACTGATGACCAACATAACTAAGTGGAAACAGCACTGACGACCAACATAAGTGGGTTAAAATGGTACTGACGACCAAAATAACTGGGTGGAAACGGCACTGACGACCAACATAACTGGGTTATAATGGTACTGACAATTAAAATAACTGGGAGGAAATGGCACTGACGATCAACATAACTGAGTTAAAATGTTACTGACGACCAAAATAACTGGGTGAAAATGGCACTGACAACCAACATAACTGAGTTGAAATGGTACTAACGACCAAGTAACTGGGTGGAAGTGGCACTGACGACCAACATAACTGGGTGGAAAGGGCACTGACGACCAACATAACTAGGTGGATATGGCAATGACAACCAACATAACTGGATGGAAGTTGCAATGACGACCAACATAACTGGGTGGATGTTGCACTGACGACCAACATAACTGGGTTGTAATGGTACTGACAACCAAAATAACTGGGAGGACATGGCACTGACGATCAACATAACTGAGTTAAAATGTTACTGACGACCAAAATAACTGGGTGGAAATGGCACTGACGACCAACATAACTGGGTTGAAATGATACTAACGACCAAAATAACTGGGTGGAAACGGCACTGACGACAAAAACAACTGGGTGGAAACGGCACTAACAACCAACATAACTTGGTGGAAGAGGCACTGACAACCAACATAACTGCGTGAAAATAGCACTGACGACCAACATAACTAGATGGATATGGCAATGACAACCACATTTTAATGGGTGGATGTTGCACTGACGACCAACATAACTGGGTGGAAGTGGCAATGATGACCAACATAACTGCGTTAAAAAGGTACTGACGACAAAAATAACTGGGTGGAAACAGTCCTGACGACCAACATAACGGGGTTAAAATGGTAATGACGATCAGAATAACTGGGTGGAAACGGCAGTGACAGCCAGGATATCTGGGTGGAAGTGGAACTGACGATCAAAATATCTGGGTAGAAACGGCACAGACGACCAACATAACTGGATTAGAATGGTACTGACAAACAAAATAACTGGGTGGAATCGGCACTGATGACCCATATAACTGGGTTGATATGGTATTGACGACCAAAATAACTGGGTGGAAACGGCACTGACGACCAACATAACTAGGTTGAAATGGTACTGACAACCAAAATAACTGGGTGGAAACGGCACTAACGACCAACATATCTGGTAAAGAGACACTGACGACCAATGGCATGGCTGTGACGACCAACATAACTGTGTGGAAGTGGCACTGACTACCAACATATCTGGATGGAAATGGCAAAGACGATCAACATAACTGGGTTGAAATGGTACTGAAGGCCAACATAACTGAGTGAAAGTGGCACTGATGACCAACATAACTGGGTGGAAGTGGCACTGACAACCAACATAAACACTGACAACCAACATAAACACTGACAACCAACATAACTAGGTTGAAATGGTACTGACGACCAACATAACTTGGTGAAAGTGGCACTGAAGACCAATATAACTGGGTGGAAGTGGCACTGACGACTAACATAACTGGGTGGAAATGGCACTGACGATCAACATAACTGGGTTGAAATGGCAATGAATACCAACATAACTGGGTAAAAGTGGCACTGACGACCAACATAACTGGGTGGAAGTGGCACTGACGATCAACATAACTGGGTGGAAACGACACTGACGATCAACATAAATGGGTTGGAATGGTACTGACGACCAACATAACTGGGTGAAAGTGGCACTGATGACCAATATAACTGGGTGCAAATAGCACTGACGACCAACATAACTAGGTGGATATGGCAATGAAAACCAACATAACTGGGTGGAAGTTGCACTGACGACCAACATACAGTATACGGGTTGGAATGGCAGTGACGATCAACATAATAGGGTGGAAATGGCACAGACGATCAACATAAATGGGCTGAAATGGTACTGCGACCAACATAACTGGGTGGAAATGACACTGACGACCATCATATTTGGGTGGAAGTGGCACTGACGACCAACATAACTAGGTTGAAATGGTACTGACGACAAACATAACTGGGTGAAAGTGGCACTGACGACCAACATAACTGGGTGGAAGTGGCACTGACGATCAACATAAATGGGTTGGAATGGTACTGACGACCAGCATAACTGGGTAAAAGTGGCACTGATGACCAATATAACTGGGTGCAAATGGCACTGACGACCAACATAATTAGGCTTGAAAGGGTCCTGACGACCAACATAACTGGGTGAAAGTGGTACTGACAACCAACACATACGGGTTGGAATGGCCGTGACGATCAACATAAATGGGTTGAAATGGTACTGCGACCAACATAACTGGGTGGAAATGGCACTGACGACCAACATATTTGGGTAGAAGTGGCACTGACGACCAACATAACTGAGTGGAAATGGCACTGACGACCAACATAACTAAGTTGAAATGGTACTGACAATCAGCATAACTGGGTGAAAGTGGCACTGACGACCAACATAACTGGGTGGAAGTGGCACTGACGACCAACTTAACTGGGTGGAAGTGGCACTGACGACCAACATAATTGGGTACAAATGGCACTGACGACCAACATAGCTAGGTGGATATGGCAATGACAACCAACATAACTGGGTGAAAATAGCACTGACGACCAACATAACCGGGTGGAAATGGCACTGACGACCAACATAACTGGGTGTAAATGGCACTGATGACCAACATACCTGGGATAAAATGATACTGACGACTAACATATCTGAGTTAAAATGTTACAGACAACCAAAATAACTGAGTGGAACTGGCACTGACGACCAACAAAACTGGGTTGAAATGGTACTAACGACCAAAATAACTGGGTGGAAACGGCACTGACGACCAAAATAACTGGGTGGAAACGCCACTGACGACCAAAATAACTGGGTAGATATGGCAATGACAACCAACATAACTGGGTGAAAATAGCACTGACGATCAACATAACTAGGTGGATATGGCAATGACAACCAACATAACTGGGTGGATGTTGCACTGACAACCAACATAACTGGGTGGAAGTGGCAATGACGACCAACATAACTGGGTGATAACGGCACTGACGACCAACATAACTGCGTTAAAATGGTACTGACGACCAAAATAACTGGGTGGAAATGGCACTGACGACCAACATAACTGGGTTAAAATGGTACTGACAACCAAAATAACTGGGTGGAAACAGTACTGAGGATCAACATAACGTGGTTAAAATGGTACTGACGACCAAAATAACTGGGTGGAAAAGGCAATAACAACCAACATAACTGGGTGGAAGTGGCACCGACGACCAAAATAACTGGGTGGAAATGGCACTGACGACCAACATAACTGGGTTAGAATGGTACTGACAACCAAAATAACTAGGTGTAAACAGCATTGATGACCAACATAATTGGGTTGAAATGGTATTGACAACCAAAATAACTGGGTGGAAACGGCACTGGCGACCAACATAACTGGGTTGAACTGGTACTGACAACCAAAATAACTGGGTGGAAACGGCACTGACGAACAACATAACTGGGTGGAAGAGACACTGACGACCAACATATACGGGATGGAATGGCTGTGACGACCAATATGACTGTGTGGAAGTGGCACTGACTACCAACATAGTTGGGTGGAAATGGCACAGACGGTCAACATAACTGGGTTAAAAAGTTACTGACGACCAACATAACCGGGTGGAAGTGGCACTGACGACCAACATAACTGGGTGGAAGTGGCACTGACAACCAACATAAACACTGACAACCAACATAACTAGGTTGAAATGGTACTGACGACCAACATAACTTGGTGAAAACGGCACTGACGACCAATATAACTGGGTGGAAGTGGCACTGACGACCAACATAACTGGGTGGAAATGACACTAACGATCAACATAACTGGGTTGAAATGGTAATGACGACCAACATAAGTGGGTTGAAGTGATACTGACAACCAACATATCTGGGTGGAAGTGGCACTAACGACCAACATAACTAGGTGGAAATGGCACTGATGACCAACATATTTGGGAGGAAGTGGCACTGATGACCAACATAACTGAGTGGAAATGGCACTGACGACCAACATAACTAGGTTGAAATGGTACTGACAACCAACATAACTAGGTTGAAATGGTACTGACGACCAACATAACCGGGTGAAAGTAGCACTGACGACCAATATAACTGGGTGGTAGTGGCACTGAAGATCAACATAACTGGGTGGAAACGACACTGACGATCAACATAAATGGGTTGGAATGGTACTGACGACCAACATAACTGTGTGAAAGTGGCACTGAGGCCCAATATATCTGGGTGCAAATGGCACTGACGACCAACATAACTAAGCTGAAATGGTACTGACGACCAACATAACTGGGGGAAAGTGGTACTGACGACGAACATATACGGGTTGGAATGGCAGTGACGATCAACATAACAGGGTGGAAATGGCACTGACAATCAACATTAATGAGTTGAAAAGGTACTGCAACCAACATAACTGGGTGGAAGTGGCACGGACGACCAACATATTTGGGTGGAAGTGGCACTAACAACCAACATAACTGAGTGGAAATGGAACTGACCGCCAACATAACTGGGTGAAAGTGGCACTGACGACCAACATAACTGGGTGGAAGTGGCACTGACGACCAACATAACTGGGTGCAAATGGAACTGACGACTAACATATCTGGGTTGAAATGGTACTATGACCAACATAACTGGGTGGAAATGGCAATGACGACCAACATAACTAGGTGGAAGTGGCACTGTCAACTCATACAAGGAGACATGAAAGCCAAAGCCATTTGATATAATATACATTTGATAATAAAGAAAACAAGCTAACTCAACCCTTGGTAAGCAAGACCGAGTAAAATCAACTTCCAGGTAATATAATAAATACAACAAAATGTAACAATTACTAAGAAAAGAAAAATCAATTTATCCAACAAAAATTAAGCTACCGATCGTTTCTAAGAGCAAAGAAGCATACGGAAAATGGTCAAGGACAATAATCAACAAAGAGAAGTTTAAAAAGCACAAACTTCGCCATAAGACCCAGCTGTAACATGGGATATAAGCGTAACGGCCATAGATAAATAAACACACTATCCACGCGCTCTCTGTATACCTGTCGGCTTCGAATGAGAAAGCTAAACCAATTATTAAGTTCGAGTTATGCGGTTATTACGGTCTTTCGTGGGAAAAATGAAAACTAACCCCTCCCCCCACCCCACAAGAGGGCGGCATTAAACGACATTTAACTCATAAAGAGGATGTGTTCATAAAGGCGCAACCACAACAAGCTAACCTCTCAGGATTTTTAGATGAGAATTTCTGAAGAAAAGCATCGTCGATATTAAGATGCCTCAGTTAACGCTTTCGTTCGCTTTCTGATTACACCATTAAATCCACTTGTCAATGATTTTACTCGAATCCCCACTTTCGAGATCAGCATTACTGGAATAGCGATTCCTCTTAAAAGGCTGTGAAGGTTCTAGGTGAAAACCCTGGCAGTGCTGAATATGAACGATTAGGTATTTCCCATTCATTTAACTTCAAATTTCAGGAGGAAAGGAATCAACAGAAATTGAACAGGTACAAATATTTTTTAGCTATCTCAACTACTCTCTCTCTCTCTCTCTCTCTCTCTCTCTCTCTCTCTCTCTCTCTCTCTCTCTCTCTCTCTCTCTTGCGCCAATAGGCTAAACATCCTTACTATTTCAATAAGATGAAAGTCTTTTTGTCCATTCTCTTGTACTGAACGTTCGTGGTCAAATAAATAAATTAGAGGTTCCTAAATATAACCTGAATATAAAGAGTCGTGTACATAAAAGGAGATTCTGTAAGGATATTTTAAATTTAGATAACGAAAATTAGTAATTACAGAAACCGGAACCATGATCAATAAAAATAATGATATCTATATAATATAATGCCATCTACCTAAAGAAATATATACAAAATAGATTGCAATATCAAAACCCGTTCGTCTGTCAAGATTGATAGAAATTATTGAAGGTCAAACAATGATACAATTTCCGTTTATATTCCATCATTCAATGCAAAAGATACTGAAGTGTAGTGGTGTAGATACATGATAAATTAATGGTTATTAATTAGCGAAAGGCATCTGTTTATCTTTATACTGGCCAAGGTGATTCACAAGATGTTTATGATAATTACAGCATTATGTAAGGCTATGAAAAAATGACTATAATTATTACCTCCGCAAACGAAGTTGAAAGGTTATGTTTTACCTGTGTGTGCGTTTGTTTGTTTATATGTGTGTTTGGTTATGAACAGCTTCCTGGCCACAATTTTAAGAGTTGAGTAATGAAACTTGCAGGGATTAACTGTTTTGTAAAAGGTTGAAAATTATTAAACTTCGGAAAGTCAAGGTCAAAGGTTAAGGTCACGGTCAAACAAAATGTCCAATTCACGTAATCAGCAATAAGTTTGGACATTATTGTCACAGACACTTCAAACTTGGTTCATATCTGAGTGTATGAAAATCCACGCCAATTAATACATGTTAAAATCAAAGGTCAAGGTCAAGCAAAAGGTCGAAAGATAATCTGCCACGGCAGAGGTCTAAGCTCTACTGGGTATCCCTCTAGTTATGGCTGTATATAAAAAAGTATGGTTGGAATTCTAAAATAAATAAACCAAACCTTGCTATGTGCTTCACGCTCAGACTTCACAATGAAAGTATTTACGAAAAGCAAAATCATAACATGAGCAGAAAGAATTCTTAAATATGAGCCGATTCTGAATTGGCAAGGGTATATTATACAGACAATTTTCTTATTATTTTCATGAATTGTATATAGCCCTTTATAGAAGAGAAGATTATTTGGCTTTATTAAGTAAAGATAGAAAATATACTAGTATCTCATGAGACGATAAGGTTTGTACAAGTTTATTCAGAGTAAAGAGAAGATGGAAACCCCGTTAAGTTTGAATGTACAATAAACCAATGAAAGAATATATCCCATTATACTTTACAAATGTATAAAATATGGAATATGGAAATATTTGTTTAACTGAGGAACACTGACCAAGAACTTTTCTTCATCATCGTGTTTTTCTTTTTGGATATTTTTGTCGATTATGTAAAAGTTGCTTGTTCTCACATTCTTACAATCAGACACAATCAATCAATCACTCAATCAATCAATATATATATATATATATATATATATATATATATATATATATATATATATATATATATAGGTAGATAGACAGATATATATATATATATATATACATATATATATATATATATATATATATATATATATATATATATATATATATATATATATAAATCACCCAAAAATTAAAAGTGAAAAGACTTACAGGTAGAATCTTCGGATTCATAATGAGGGTAAATATACAAAGACATCGTATTTATACAGAATGGGATCTTTGAACGTCAGTTTCTTGATGGTTCCAGAAAAGTAAGATTTAAGAAAAGTAAATACAGACCACGGCTTGGATATGAAATATGACATATGGAACAGGTTATTTAATATAATTCCATAATATTTCATTGGGTCAAGTCATCAATATGGATTACTGTCTTGGCTTTCGACCAACTGTTGCCATGACCTAAGCTAAGTCAAAGACAGAGAAAAGCTTTATTAATGAACCCCCTAGAGACAACCATCTATTGTTACCTCCACCGACGAAGTTGGAAGGAGGTTATGTTTTCGCCCCCGTTTCTGTGTGTGTGTGTGTGTGTGTGGGTGTGGGTGTTTGTGAACAGCTTGCAAGCCACAATTTTAATCGTAGAGTAATGAAATATGCATGGAATAACTGTTATGTAAAAAGCTGGTAAGGGTCAAATTTTAGAAGGTCAAGGTTACGGTCAATTAAAGTGTCCACTTCACGTAATCAGCCATAATTTTGGACATCGTTGTTACAGAGACTTCAAACTTGGTTCATATATGAGTGTATGAAAATCCACGCCAATTAATACATATTAAGGTCTAAGGTCAAGGTAAACGTCGAGAAATAAGCTGCCGCGGTGGAGGTCTGTGCTCTACTGAGTGCCCCTCTAGTTTTGTTCTGTTTGCCTTTAGATATTTAGCCGAAAAAATAAGTTACACTCTGAATTTGGAATACTACACATTATTATATTATTCATACTTCAAGTGTTATTCTTAATCAACATGTTTCTCAACGTGCAACTATTTTTAAATATTAAAGTCACACCTATAGTCAATTTTTTTTAGTGAAGCAAAATTGCACTGACTCGCCGGGGTGCCCTTTTAGCTCGGAAAAGTTTTCTAATAGCTGATTAGTCGGACAAAAATACTATCGACCAATCAGCTGTTAGGAAATTTTTCCGAGCTAAAAGGCCACCCCTGCAAGTCGGTGCAAATCTGCCTCACTAAAAAGAATTGACTCTAGTTATTTTATAAATGGTACAAAACAACATTTAAAAACATTCATGAAATTATAAAGTATGTTATATATTGATTTCCTATTCAGCAATTGGAAACTAAAATGTTTTTTAGCTATATTTATACAGCTTTTTAAAAAAATGCTCAGGTTCCTCATACATTAGTTGAAATTTCTTCAATTATGGTAAACTTATTTTCTATGTACGCAGGGCCACATACTTCTAGCGTCTTGAAGTACATTGAGAAAAAATTCCGACTTACCGGTATGTTGTTTATCTATTTCCTTATTTCCTTTCCTGACTGGGGAATTTTTCCTTGTTGGATCCCTTGGGCTTATAGCATCTTGCTTCTCTAACTAGAGTTGTAACTTAGCTATTAATAATAATAATAATAATAATAATAATAATAATAATAATAATAATAATTTGAATATATCGGTCTGTCTAACAATCAAAACGTCTAAAAACCGGAGATGATAATTCACTTCCTTATCCATAGTAAATTTTATGGAAAGAACCAATGAATTAACTATTGCAAGAAAACTCTCCTGAGATAAAATTTTCAATAAGAATACGTAGAACATCATCAACATGGCGACATCAAATAATATGAGACGCCCAAACTGAAGGTATCAATCGAGTCTCAAAAAATAAAGCCAAACAACAGATTAATCAGTTTTCATGTAACTTCATTATTTCGCTGGAAAAAATGAGAAATTGGCTGTTTAGGGATCCCCTTCTCCTTGAAGGTAGTAGGTTGGCCAGGGCACCAGCCACCCATTGATATACTACCGCTAGAGAGTTATGGGGTCCTTTGACTGGCCAAACAGTACTACATTGGAGCCTTTTCTCTGGTTACGGTTCACTTTCCCTTTGCCTACACATACACCGAACCGTCTGGCATATTCTTTACATATTCTCCTCTGTCCTTATACACTTGACAACACTGAAATTACTGAACAATTCTTCTTGTCTCATTAGGTTAACTACTGCACTGTAATTCTGCTTTTCCAACTACGATTGTAGCTTATCAAGTAATAATAATAATAATAATAATAATAATAATAATAATAATAATAATAATAATATACGATATGGTTGTATATTTATTTTCAATCCAAGTCCGATGACGTCTTCAGAAGATCAAAATACCAACACATCCTTTCATGGTTTTAATACACATTTTATGCTTATCACTTCCCAGCTGTCGTGTTTTCAAAATACGCACGTGCGCACACACACATTTTATACAGTACATAAATATATACATCACAAGTTCAAACTTGCAGGAAATTTTTTTTATGTTGAACAGGCTGCCATAAGTCTTTTTATAGTTATATATGAAATACCTGTTTTGATGCTGTTACTGTTTTTAAAATATTTTATTTCGAATGTTCATTATTTATCATATCGTTTATTTATTTCCTTATTTCTTTTTCCTCACTGGACTATTTTTCCCTGTTGGAACCTTAGAGCTTATTGCATCTTGCATTTCCAACTAGGGCTCTAGCTTAGCTAGTAATAATATATATATATATATATATATATATATATATATATATATGTGTGTGTGTGTGTGTGTGTGTGTGTGTGTACATACACACACACACACACACACACATATATATATATATATATATATATATATATATATATATGTGTGTGTGTGTGTGTGTGTATTTATGCGTGTGTGTGTAACCCATGCTTGTAAAATTCTGATTGTAAGAAAGTATCTACATCTAACTGAATAAATACCAATTCGAGTTAGCCTTCCCCCCTTCTCTCGCTGTTAATTTAATAGCAGCTAATCATTCTTATCATTTCAAGTTAAGTCACTCTCATCGCTTTTAATTAACATCATTCAAGTCCTTCTCTCTCTCTCTCTCTCTCTCTCTCTCTCTCTCTCTCTCTCTCTCTCTCTCTCTCATCAAGACCCCGTCAACGAACATGCGATTCCCCTTACAGAAACACCTTTCGATGCTCTGTAGTTAATTAAATCAGAAACATTTCTGACAGCCTAAGGATAGACGGAGCTCAGTTTATATTTCACAATCAGTCCTGGTTAATTACATGGCTTACTCCCGGGGATACTTTATCCCAACAGGCAAGAGAAACATGAGATACAAAACTGAAAAAAGAAAAAAAAAAGGAATAAGATATAGAAATTAGAATTTATAAAATAATATTAGTTCTGTGTTATATTAGCAAAATTCGAAGTATAATATATTATGAAATTTTTTTTATTTCTTATTTTTTTACGACAGCAGGAATTAAGCTCCTATACACACACACACATACACACACACACACACACACACACACACACACACACACATAAAAAAAAGAGATCTAACTGTGAAAACCGAGAAGTCTCGTACCTGAAAACAATTAATGACTAAATACTGAACATTGAATCAAATGCATCTGGATTATAGAGTACGAGTAATGGTCTCGGGATGATAGGGAATAATCACCTATGTGAATTATTAATATAAACTTAAAAACCTATATATAACTGTGACTTTCCTCAATACCACAAAGTGTATAAGGATTAAAGCCATCCTCCTGTAGTATTTCCAAGGATGTTTCTGTATATAAATGTGTTGTGGCGGCCGATGTGGTAACGTCCCTACGACTAGTAATCGTCAGACTGGTGTTCGAGAAGGCTAACATCACTGCCAGACCTTTTTTCAGACACGCCCGATCCAACTCGTTGGTTTCTTTGGTCGCTGCAACCTCACTATCCTTGTGACCTGAGGATGGGGATTTTGGGGGAGCCTATAGGTCTATCTGCTAAGTCATCAGCAGCCATTGTCTGGCCCTCCTTGGTCCTAGATTGGGTGAAGAGGGGGCTTGGGCACTGACCATGTGTATATATGGGGTTTCTAGGGAATTATCATTGTCCCCTGCCTCTGCCATTCTTGAGCGGCCTTTAAATCTTTAAACCTTTAAATCTATTTCAGTTTGTTTCATAAGAAAATCTTTGTCAATACTGACATAACTAACTTAAATTTAAATGAAATATGGTAATTTTTAGTCACAGCGAGACACTGATATCGCTATTTGGTACTTAAATAATAATAATAAAAAAAAAAAAAAAACGAAGTGGATCTGCTAAAGTTCTTAAACTATAAACTTTTTTTCTCAAAAGATATTCTCTCAGTTTATGCCTCGATAAACTATGCGAAAAAGCTGGAAAAGTCGTAAAGCAAAGATAGTTAATATTTCGGAATAAGCCAGAGAGCCTAATGCTATCTTTCAGAAAGATATTTGTTAAAATCATTGATTCGTACCAGAAATGTTCGTTCAAACTGACTTTATAGAATTTTCAAGCTGTAGAAGAAAAGGGATTAATTATTTAGATATGGTTAAGAGATCGGTGCGTTAAACTGTTATACATTAGGAAAATCTGAGCCATTTTTGTAGAATATTTTCAGAAAAAAAAAAACTTGACTAATATGAAAACGGATAATTCCTTGAAGTGAAAATACTTTTAAATAAAACAAATTAGTTAAGGAAACAGTTTTTTTAAAGCTTTGGAAAAAATTCATTAATTATTTAGAAACAGTTAAGAGATCGGTGCGTTTACTGTTTTACATCAGGAAAATCTGTATTATTTTTGTAGAAAATTATCACGAAAGAAAACCATCTTGACCAATATGACTACGAATAATTCCTTAAAGTGAAAATACTTTTAAATAAAAAAAAATTAGTTAAGGAAAAAAGTTTCTTTAAAACTGTGGAAAAAGGGGTTCAATGCAATAAAAAAAACTATATTATTTCTTTTTTTTTTTTGTAGAAAACTGTCAGAAAAGAAAAACATGACCAAAATGACAACGAATAATACCTTGAAGTGAAAACACTTTTAAATGAAAAAAAAATTGTTAAGAAAATCTTTTTTTAAAGCTGTGGAAATAAGGGTTTAATTCAATAGAAGGAAAGAAAGGAAGAAAAAAATTTTTTTTACAGAAAAATGAAAAATGTCAGAAGCGAAAAACAACTTGACCAATATGAAAACGAATAATTCCTAGAAGCGAAAATACTTCAAAATATAAATTCGAGAAGGAAAACCGATTTTTTTTATATGAAATGTTAAGATATAAAAAAAAAATTACCAGAACCTTTTAATGACTCCTTTCACTTGATATTGTCTTTCCGTTTCTGTCCTGGATATAAAATAATTATGGAATTGAGAACATGTCCTTAGCTACAAAAAATAATGACGTAGGTGTAGTCTAAAATTGTTATTCAAATTACATTGTTACGACATAAATATAAAATTTACCATAAAAGGATTATGACCATCATGTTTACTTTTAATCATTGGCCACGCTCTTACATCTTTGGACTATATTTTACGAGGAAAGGAATTACGATATTAACGCGTCGAAATTTCTCTCAGCAGCACTTCAAATCCTCCAACGCGCACGACGTTGTTCGCCTCTATCTCTTGATTCTCTGAAGCATTTCCTACCTGTTACCCATTTCAAACCACTTACGTATTCTCCTTAAGTTTTCATCTCCTCCCTTCTTTATTCATTTTCCGATTTACCCTTTCACTTCATTGTGGTAACGTCCCTGACTAGTGAACGCCAGACTGGGGATCGAGTCCCGATCAAACTCGTTAGTTTCTTTGGTCGCCACAACCTCACCATCCTTGTGAGCTAAGGATGGGGGGTTTGGTGGAGCCTATAGGTTTATCTGCTGAGTCATCAGCAGCGATTGCCTGGCCCTCCTTGGCCCTAGCTTAGGTGGAGAGGGGATTTGGGCGCTGATCATATGAGTATAAGGTCAGTCTCTAGGGCATTGTCTTGCTCAATATGGCAATGTCATTTTCCCTTGCCTCTGCCATTCATGAGCGGCCTTTAAACCTTTAACCGATCTACCCTTACACTTCATTAACATTTTATCTCGTCTTTAACCGATCTAGTAATTCACTTCACTAACCTTTTATCTCGTCTTTAACCGACCTACCCTTTCACTTCATTAACTTTTTTATCTCCTCTTTAACTGATCTTTCCTTTCACTTCATTAACCTTTTATCTCGTCTTATCCATTCTAGCCTTTCACTTCATTAATCTTTTTTTTTCTCGTCTTTTACCAATCTACCCTTTCACTTCATTAACATTTTTTATCTCGTCTTTAACCAATCTACCCTTTCACTTCATTAATCTTTTTTTTTCTCGTCTTTAACCAATCTACCCTTTCACTTCATTAACATTTTTTATCTCGTCTTTAACCAATCTACCCTTTCACTTCATTAACATTTTTTATCTCGTCTTTAACCGATCTACCCTTTCACTTCATTAACATTTTTTATCTCGTCTTTAACCAATCTACCCTTTCACTTCATTAACATTTTTTATCTCGTCTTTAACCAATCTACCCTTTCACTTCATTAACATTTTTTATCTCGTCTTTAACCAATCTTCCCTTTCACTTCATTAACATTTTTTATCTCGTCTTTAACCGATCTACCCTTTCACTTCATTAACATTTTTTATCTCGTCTTTAACCAATCTACCCTTTCACTTCATTAACATTTTTTATCTCGTCTTTAACCAATCTACCCTTTCACTTCATTAACATTTTTTATCTCGTCTTTAACCAATCTTCCCTTTCACTTCATTAACATTTTTTATCTCGTCTTTAACCAATCTACCCTTTCACTTCATTAACATTTTTTATCTCGTCTTTAACCAATCTTCCCTTTCACTTCATTAACATTTTCTATCTCGTCTTTAACCAATCTACCCTTTCACTTCATTAACATTTTTTATCTCGTCTTTAACCGATCTACCCTTTCACTTCATTAACATTTTTTATCTCGTCTTTAACCAATCTACCCTTTCACTTCATTAACATTTTTTATCTCGTCTTTAACCAATCTTCCCTTTCACTTCATTAACATTTTTTATCTCGTCTTTAACCAATCTACCCTTTCACTTCATTAACATTTTTTATCTCGTCTTTAACCAATCTTCCCTTTCACTTCATTAACATTTTTTATCTCGTCTTTAACCAATCTACCCTTTCACTTCATTAACATTTTTTATCTCG
>NC_090737.1:83162703-83165203 GCF_036898095.1 Palaemon carinicauda | reverse complement strand
TATTCATATACATAAATATAAACTAACATACAAACACAGACATATATATAAACAATAACTACAACAGATGCAGGAGTTTCTAGTCCAATGCAGGATAAAAGCCTCAAATATGTCCTTATTCTGTGTGGGGTTTGGCTATTTTCATCACCACGCTGGCCACTGCTGATTGGTGATGGTGGGAAACTCTTATCTGATTGTTCAAAGCAAACCAATATAGTATGGGAAACTAGTAGAGCTTTGCTGATCAGGGTAATATACAAACCCTTTCTCCATCTTGAAGTATCCCAACTCAGAAAGAGTTTTATTTATATATATATATATATATATATATATATATATATATATATATATGTATATATATATATATATATATATATATATATATATATATATATATATATATATATATTGTATATATATACATATATATATATATATATATATATATATATATGTATCAAGTGTTAGTGACACCATACCAAAGACTATTTGCTTGGCAAAGGCCATTGGTTGTCTGATTCACCGCTTGGGATAACGACAAAAGTTTTAAAGTGAAGATATAAAAACTCTGGGAAGGAAAAATGGTATCAAAAATAAAATTCAATGATCATCAAGTTAAACTCCCGTGAACCATTCCGTATCTAATTAGGATGTCTTTTCACAGAAATGTTTACCTTCACATTCGTTAAGAGTTTTAATAGATTTTGTAGTGGTTCTGCACGAGGAAGTTTCATAGGTAGCAAATAATACTGGTCAATAATTCACAAGTGATAAATGTTTACCCAATTGATACATATCTAATTGCATGATACATAGTTAGTCAAATGACACATAAGTAACCAAAGGATACGTTATTAAACACTGAAAGAACATATTAAAGACTGCAATGAGCGAGAGAAAGCTGCTTGAAAATATTTTAGAAGTGAAAAAGACTATCTTCAGTTTCCTAGTTATATTTCAGCATTGAATTCTACGAAAAAGGTAGACAATAATAATTAAGTATTTTCAATAGGATAAAACAATATATACAAAGTAATATTTTGAAAAGACCACGTTTCATTTTAGTTCCGTTTAATTACATACCAGCAATCTATACATCAAAACAGCTCATTAAATTGCAAATTAATTAATGACACAAAATACAAAAAACAATTGATGGTGGTGTTTTCCTATGATTCAACACAAGTATAATAATAATCATGACTTGTATGTCAATCAGCTTATGTCTTATATACTGTTCGATGACGTCATCATGAAGTCATTCCGATAACAATAAATATTACTCTCTTTTTCTATGTATTGTAAACTCGTTAAAACATCAAAAAATTATGGCTGATTACGTGAATTGGACATTTTGCTTAACCGTGACCTTGACCTTCCAAAATTTAATAATTTTACAGCTTTTTACATAGAAAGTAATTCCTGCAAGTTTCATTACTATACGATTAAAATTGTAGCTAGGAAGTTGTTCATAAACACACAAACAAACAGGAGGTAAAACATAACCTCCTTCCAACTTCGTTGCCAGAGATAATAATACAAAGAAAACCACATGGATTACGTTAATTATCAAAAGAATTAAAATCTTAACGATGCGGTTCCATTTTAATAATTAAATGCCCTCCCTGACTTACACTTGTTTGAATTCAGATTAAGACCTGAGATTGCTTATCATATGAATTCTATTGTGATTACCTATGATTATAAAAGCAATGGCATCACCCAGCACATATGATCAATATAGTCAGGAGACAGATCAACGATCGAGCACTGATGACCTTTTGATCTTAAGGTTGGCGTTCGGAGCTGCATTCGGGTCACCGTTGCTTCATCCTTTCATAAATAAGTTGTATCTCAACGCAGGACAAGTCACGATCTCCTGTATAATACTCTTCTCTTCTTTCCCATCGATATCCATACATTAAGGGTCAGTTGCCTGATGCTCTTTCTAATAACATCAGACATGTTTTAAATTTGGCAGAGGGTACACCCGAGCACGCTGTTCTGTCTTTGTTCTCTTCCTCTTGCTTTGTTAAAGCTTTTATAGTTTTTTTTTCTATTTTAATGTTACTCTTCTTGAAATATTTAATTTTTCCTTGTTTCCTTTCCTCTCTGGCCTATTTTCCCTGTTGGAGCCCCTGGGCTTATAGCATCTTGCTTTTCTAACTAGGGTTGTAGGTTAGCAAGTAATAATAATAATAATAATAATAATAATAATAATAATAATAATAATAATACCTTTTTGGCAAAAATCTAGGCTGCAAGGCAGCAGCTGTCCTTTTAGTCGCTTTCTACGACATGCAGCACCTACGGCGGTAGTATTCTTACAACCTCACCACAAGGCAACTCTTATAGAACACTGACCTGGCAAAAACGTGATAGAACTGCCAATATGAACTGAAAGTAAAAAGTTAAATGGGCCTCATGATAAATTACTCCATCTTCCGAAGTAACATATTACAAAGAACACACCAAAATGAGTCGTGCAGTATTTGAGATG
>NC_090737.1:83132703-83145203 GCF_036898095.1 Palaemon carinicauda | reverse complement strand
AAACTTCAAAATCAGGAAATAAAGTTATACGTCTATCCTATATAATAATCTCTCTCTCTCTCTCTCTCTCTCTCTCTCTCTCTCTCTCTCTCTCTCTCTCTCTCTCTCTCTCTCTCTCTCTCTCTCTCTCTCTCTATATATATATATATATATATATATATATATACTGTATATATATATGTATATATATATATATGTATATATATATATTTATATATATACCAGTATATATATATATACAAGTATATAAATATATATAAATATATATATATATATATATATATATATATATATATATATATGTATGTATATATATATATATATATATATATATATATATATATATATATATATATATATATATATATATATATATATATATATCTTAAAAATATGTAAGAAGACTGTCGTGGAAATCATGGCACAAATTCTATCTGTTGAATACGCATTGTCTCGTAAGCGCTTTGCGGAATTTTTCAATAAAAAACTTCCGAGAAACAATGCGCTCATTCCTTATCTCTTCTCTACGTCGTCGTAAAAGTAATCTTCAAATGTGTAAAATCAAATCGAATATAGAATACCATCACATTCTCTTTCACTTCTCACTTTCCTCAGGACCTATAATATCTCTCTTTCCACGAAGCGATTCCGAACCTCCCTATGGGTTTAGATCCCAGTCTTTCCTCCTCCATATTTTTTTTTTCGTGAAAATGGTTTAGACGCATGATTAAAATGATTTTACCGACAACTGATGATTTCTCAGAATTAAAATTCTGAAAAGTTCGACCCAATCTTTTAAAACATTGTAAACTAGGATATAGATATTTTCTTGGCGTGCTTACAAAAAGTCTGAATGGGGATTAAATTCAAACATAAAAGAATAAAAAAGAATTTTGAAGGTCTTTAATACTTCTTAAGCATTAACATTTACTTGTAGTTTTCTCTCTGAATCCATTATATGAATTTTAATTTAACTTAAAATTATAATAGTTTTCTTCAACTTACCAAATGAAAGGATACACTTTAATCAATTTAAAAGTATATATTTCTTCAACTTTCCAAATTAAAATTTAGACTTTAATCAAATTAAAAGTATAATAATAGTTTTCTTCAACTTTCCAAATGAAATGTTAGACTTTTATCAACTTAAAAGTATAATAATAGTTTTCTTCAACGTTCCAAATAAAAGGTTACACTTTAATCAACTTAAAAGTATAAAATTATTTTTCTTCAACTTTCCAAATGAAAGGTTAGACTTTTATCAACTTAAAAGTATAATAATAGTTTTCGTTAAACTCTCCAAATGAAAGTTTAGACTTTAATCAACTTGAAAGTATAATAATAGTTTTCTTCAACTTTCCAAAAGAAAGGTTACACTTTTATCAACTTAAAAGTATAATAATAGTTTTCTTCAACTTTCCAAATAAAAGGTTACACTTTAATCAACATAAAAGTATAATAATATTTTCCTTCAACTTTCCAAATGAAAGGTTAGACTTTAATCAACTTGAAAGTATAATAATAGTTTTCGTTAAACTTTCCAAATGAAAGATTACACTTTAATCAACTTAAAAGTATAATAATAGTTTTCGTTAAACTTTCCAAATGAAAGGTTACACTTTAATCAACTTAAAAGTATAATAATATTTTTCTTCAACTTTCCAAATAAAAGGTTAGACTTTAATAAAAATAAAAGTATAATAATGGTTTACTTCAACTTACCCAAAGAAAACTTAGACTTTTCTATTCAAGATGATTAATATATCAGCGTTATCTGATACCATATTAATCGATTGTTTGATTTATGAATTCAATTTACGGAAACAAGTGATATTTTCCCGCTAGGTATCGAGTTCTGTCATTCTACAGGTAAAACATTGCATTAGAAAAACGGTAAAAAGCCTGGAATATGTGTTGCCAGGCTTCTACCGTTTGAAAAACGGATGTATTGACGTAAAGGAGTGATGTTATGGTCCCCATCCGTAAAATATAATAGTAAAGTAGGGTAAAATTACGGTCAGGTGTATTTTATTGAAATACGGCTGAGAGCAGTATAATTTTTATGGAGAATTTCTTATTAAAATTACAGTTTTTTTTTAACAGTGTAATTTATTTTGACTTTCTAGCCATCAAACGCATAAAAGAATAACATTGAGGATTAAGTGATCGAAGACATTTTTAAACTCCAACGAGAGACTACTGTCGTAAAAGACCCCCAAATCCCGAACTCTTCATTGTCGCAAGAAAGGTTATGAAGAGCAACCTGCAACCTATAAAAATCCATTTCCTGATATTTGCATATCCCACATGTCTTGTTTACACAAGCATTGCTCGTTTACAGGCTTCCCGACCACCCCTCCCTCACAGGGGTTCTACGTCCCTCTGCAGTCCAATGAATGGCCAAGGTTGCAATACTGAAGTCATTCATTTGAGGTCAAGCAGAACCCGAGGGAAGGAGACTCGAGGAGAGGGGGGTTGTTAGGGATGGGGAATTGGAGGGGTTGGAGGATGGGGTTCCAAAGGGGTTTGGGTAAGAGCAGGACTTGTAACGTTAAAGACTATTGCCTTTATCGTTCCTTGGCAATGCCTGTAGTGTTTGTCCGCAGGCAATAGACATTAGTCTGCGCTGCTACTCAAATGTTGGTTCGATGGCCATGAAACTACCTCAGTGTCGCATCTATTACTAGCTTCTATTGACTGAATTGCATTGAGAGGAGAGAAATAAAAGGAATTTCTCATGGCATATAAGTGTGTCGCATTGAGAGAGAGAGAGAGAGAGAGAGAGAGAGAGAGAGAGAGAGAGAGAGAGAGAGAGAGAGAGAGAGAGAGAGAGAGAGAGAGAGGGCGAGTTCTACACTGTTAAAAATTTGTATTAAAAACGGTAAATGTCTGGCAACATTTGTTCCAGGATTTTACCGTTTTAAAATTAGATATGGTGATGTAAAAGAGTGATATTACGGTCGCCAACCCGTAAAAGATAATACAAAGATAGTAAAATTACGGTCGCCCATATTTAACTGAAATACGGTTGAGAACAGTATATCTTTACGGAGAATTTCCGGTTAAAATTACGGTTTTTTCAAAGTATATATTATCATACACCAGTATTTCTAAATAAAACGAAACCTTCGCATTGTTATCACTTGAACGGAAAGATATCTCTAAAAGGGTGGAGATCCAGCAATACTATTAAGATAAACATATAAGGTGTAATGAGACTAGCGAAGGTAAGTGCTGGCGAGGAAATGGGGTCTTGGATTGTGTTGGGTCAATGGGGGTCTTGGGATTTCATTTCCCAGACGCACACACATAGAGGCGTACCCGAAAGTGATGGCACTTTACCAAACATGTGCAGTAGGTGGATAATGTCGGAATTTGGGCGGCTGGTTCACAGGCAGGTTCCAGTACTTGTTTCGGGCCATTTGTCTGGTAACCGGACTCATGCAAATTTTGCGAGGTTTATTCACGCTGGATATTAAGTCCGAACTTCATTTATAACAAAGTGCACATACTGTTAAAATTTGATAATGAGTCCGGCCTTCGTTTATAACAAAGTGCACACCTGTAAAAAATTTGATGTTGAGTCAGGACTTCATTTATAACAAAGTGAAGACACTGTTAAAAATTTGATGTTAAGTCCGGACTTCATTTATAACAAAGCGCACACACTGTTAAAAATTTGATTTTGAGTCCTGACTTCATATATAACAGTGCACACACTGTTAAAAATTTGATGTTGAGTCCTGACTTCATTTATAACAAAGTGCACACACTGTTAAAAATTTGATGTTGAGTCTGGACTTCATTTATAACAAAGTGCACACACTGTTAAAAATTTGATGTTGAGTCTGGACTTCATTTATAACAAAGTGCACACACTGTTAAAAATTTGATGTTGAGTCAGGACTTCATTTATAACAAAGTGCACACACTGTTAAAAATTTGATGTTGAGTCCTGACTTCATTTATAACAAAGTGCACACACTGTTAAAAATTTGATTTTGATTCCTGACTTCATATATAACAAAGTGCACACACTGTTAAAAATTTGATGTTGAGTCCGGACTTCATTTATAACAAAGTGCACACACTGTTAAAAATTTGATGTTGAGTCTGGACTTCATTTATAACAAAGTGCACACACTGTTAAAAATTTGATGTTGAGTCTGGACTTCATTTATAACAAAGTGCACACACTGTTAAAAATTTTATGTTGAGTCTGGACTTCATTTATAACAAAGTGCACACACTGTTAAAAATTTGATGTTGAGTCCTGACTTCATTTATAACAAAGTGCACACACTGTTAAAAATTTGATTTTGAGTCCTGACTTCATATATAACAAAGTGCACACACTGTTAAAAATTTGATGTTGAGTCCGGACTTCATTTATAACAAAGTGCACACACTGTTAAAAATTTGATGTTGAGTCTGGACTTCATTTATAACAAAGTGCACACACTGTTAAAAATTTGATGTTGAGTCTGGACTTCATTTATAACAAAGTGCACACACTGTTAAAAATTTGATGTTGAGTCTGGACTTCATTTATAACAAAGTGCACACACTGTTAAAAATTTGATGTTGAGTCCTGACTTCATTTATAACAAAGTGCACACACTGTTAAAAATTTGATTTTGAGTCCTGACTTCATATATAACAAAGTGCACACACTGTTAAAAATTTGATGTTGAGTCCGGACTTCATTTATAACAAAGTGCACACACTGTTAAAAATTTGATTTTGAGTCCGGACTTCATATATAACAAAGTGCACACACTGTTAAAAATTTGATGTTGAGTCCTGACTTCATTTATAACAAAGTGCACACACTGTTAAAAATTTGATTTTGAGTCCTGACTTCATATATAACAAAGTGCACACACTGTTAAAAATTTGATGTTGAGTCCGGACTTCATTTATAACAAAGTGCACACACTTAAAAATCTGCCGTAAAAAAACGGTAAAAATCCTGCTATAAATGTTTCCAGACATTTACTGTTTTAAAAATGGATATATTGACGTAAAGAGGTGATATACTGATATTACGGTCACCAACCCGTAAAAGATAATAACGTTAAATGTATGGTAAAATTACGGTCGCCTGCATTTTACTGAAATACGGTTGAGAACAGTCTGTTTTAACGGAGAATTTTCGATTAAAATTACGTTTTTTTTTTAACATACCAGGTTTACGAATTACAACGAAAGATCCACAGCACCAAAGGACTAAAAGAGTCCAAATAACCGAGTATGAAAGAGCTAGTTCAGACCAGGTTAAATTGTGACTTACTCAGCCCCCATAAAAAATCTATATTTCTAAACGGCGTTGATCTCGGATTCCATTACCTTTAGCACGATTTTAAGGGCTGCTCATGAATGCCAGAGGCAAGAGACAGTGATATTGCCCTAGCAAGCAGGACAATGCCCTAGAGACTAACAATATATACATATGATTAGCATCCAAGCCCTCTCGCCTCCAAAGCTAGGATCAGGGAGGGTAAGGCAATGGCTGCTGATGACTCAGCAGGTAATCCTATAGGATACCCCAAAATTCCCATCCTTATCTCACATGGATGGTGAGGTTGCAGACTCTAAAGGAACTAACGAGTTTGAGCGGGACTCGAACTCCAGTGTGGCTATTACCACGCAATGACGTTACCAAAAGGCCACCATAACCTGTTCTCTATGACAAGCTGTGTTATTGGGGTTGATGGCAGTGAAGGCTGAAAATTTAGTAACTCATTGATTATATTATTTCATTTTCATTAAGCAAATTTTCCATATTAGCCAAAAAAGGAACAGTTGCTTTGCTTCTAGCTTTAGAATTCTTATCGCATTCCAGACAATCACCATTATATACATAAAAAAAAGTTGATAACTCACATATAGCTTTCATCAACGCAAGTCTGTAATAACGATTTGAAAGCATTTAGCAAAAAAAAAAAAGGTTAGTGAAACAGCGATACAATATACGGCAGAATTTTTACAGAAATACCAAACCTGGGGGTATGCATCATGAGCTCTTTTCACAGTAATAACACAGCAATCTAATCTAATGTTAGATTAAGCGTTATTGCATCTTATCCGATTAGGCTTCAGGTATAATAGTTGATCAATTCTAAGATTTGTGTTGTATTTCAAACTGAGATATTAAATGCTTTACCTTTTGCTTGTGTGCAGTTACCAAACAGAAACATATCTATGAGTACCACTCTAAAATTGACCAGTACAATATCACACACCAGAAATTAATGTATCACTAATTGTCGTATCAGTATGATGGCGAATTTTGTACAATATCTAATTTTACAGTTTTGGGGGAAAACATTCACATTTTCTGGTAACAAAATATCCATTCCCTTCTCACGTCTCCCTGTTCAAAATGAGATCTACACCGTCATACTTTGTAAAGATCCTCGCAATATTTTTCCTAAATAACATATGGATCGAAATGGTGGTTATTTTATTCTTACAAAGGAATCAACCAGATACCCCTGAGCGACGGGTTCATTATCTCCGCGAACGAAGTCGAAAGGAGTTTCTGTTTTCGCCACTGTTTGTGAGTTTGTTTGTGTTTGTGTGTGTTTGTTTGTGTGTGTGTTTGTTTGTCAACAGCTTCCTGACCACAATTTTAATCGTGGAGTAATGAAACCTGCAGGGATTAACAGACTGTCTGATCGCTCATAGATCAGTATGGGTGGCCCGGACTAGTACAGCTTTATCGATCATGGCGATACACATACCACGTCAAGGTATCCCCAATCAGGAAGGAACTAGTATTCCAGTCACTTACATTTGTCTGTTGCTTTATTCAGGTTAAAAGTCAGCACGTTCTCTTCCTTTCCAAGTTTTCGTTTAGGACAACTCTGAGTTACTTGATTGCATCAAGTTACTCCTCCCAATAAAGAACATTTTATACAAATAAATTATCTTGCTGTCACTCAAAGGGTGAAAATTACCATTTCTACATTTAACAGAGAAGTGACAGCAGATATCATCCTACCAATGTAAAAAACATCTATTTCTAATTTAATGATATTCATCATGGCTGCGAAACTAAATATTTTAACACCAATACATATGTTTCTCCAGTTGTCCCTAATAGCTCGTCTTAATTCAATTACTGGTTTAGAGTTCTCTTGCTTGATGGTACACTTGGGCACACTATTCTATCTAATTTAATTTTCTCTTCTTATTGTTTTGTTAAAGTTTTTATAGTTTATGTAGGAAATATCTAATTTAATGTTGTTACTGTTCTTAAAATTTCTTATTTTTCCTTGTTTCCTTTCCTCACTGGGATATTATTCCCTGTTGGCGCCCTGGGCACAATGCATCCTCTTTTCCAACAAGGGTTGTAGCTTAGCAAGTAATAATAATAATAATAATAATAATAATAATAATAATAATAAATATTGTATCATCAAGTGTAAGAATGACGATCAAGGGTGAGAGAATTTGCAAAAAAAAAAATATATATATATAATAATAAAAATAATAATTAAATATACCCTAAGACCATTCTTTGTGAATTTTGTAGATTAATTACAATAAAATAAGTTTCATCTGTCTTCGATCCTTCCCTCTTTGTAACCATAAATTAATTTTGGTCTTTATTCCTGTTGTTGTATTTCTTCTGATCTCTTACCTTTAATGTTCTGCATAATTGTTTAAGCGTGCTTACTCTCATTTACGTGTACTGCTCAAGTTTTTCTCATTTTAAATTGTATAAATTACAAAATTATTATTACTATTATCATTATTATTATTATTTTTATTATTATTATTAATTGCTAAGCTACAACATTAGTTGGAAAAGCAGAATGCTATAGGCCTAGGAGCTCAAACCGGGAAAATAGCCCAGTGAGGAAAGTAAACAAGAAAAAATAAAATATTTCAAGTACAGTATCATTAAAACAAATATAAACTATAAAAACTCAAACCCAAGACAGTGGAAGATCATGGAACAGATGCTATGGGTTTGATTTTGGAGTGTCATTCTCCTAGAAGTGCTAATTACCATAGCTAAAGAGTCTTAGGTATACATGATACTCTTCCAATAACATTTTTACATCGAAGTTATTTACTCAATATTTATTCACTGACGCGCGTTTTATTCTTATTTTATTCTTTCATTATTATTAGTACTTTTAATATCATTATCATCAACAATTGCAGCACCATTATTGTTACATTTGTTATGATGCTTAATAATATGTGATATTTGCAGTCCATCAAAGCGGATCACTATTATTTCGTTTTTTATTTTGGTAATAACATTAGTATCATCAAAACTAACTTCCTGATGATCAAAACTGATTTTCCTTAGTTTCTCGGGATATCATTAGTAAATGTTTTTCCCTAGTTTTTGAGGATACCATTAGTAAAAGATTTTCCTTAGTTTCTGTGGATATCATCAGTCAATGTTTTTCCTTAGTTTTTGAGGATCTGATCAGTAAATGATTTTCCTTAATTTCTGAGGATCTGATCAGTAAATGTTTTTCCTTAGTTTCTGAGAATAACATTAGTATCACAGAAACTATATTTCATTTGTATTTGAGAATATCATTAAAATTTTTCACAATACAATTAAAGCAGAACATTTCAACGTCACCAGATTTAAATGCACATAGCAGCAAACACATTTTAAATTAAAATGATAGTCGAATTAATCTTAGATAAATATAAATATCAACACTAGCTGAAGATGACGATTTATTCAGAACAAAAAGTAATTATAACACTTAGCTTTTCATCTAGAACATTCATCTACTTATTTAATAGTTTATTTCACCTTCTTATTGATCATATATTGGAATATCAAGAGATATATACAGGACAGTATTTGAAGATATATTCAATTCATCATTACATTTACTGTGCTGTAACAAAAGAAATAAAAATACTGTTTATAATGTCATCTGAAATCCTTTTTGACAAAAAATTTATAATTTACATACATATGAGACTTCTAATTTCCTGAATAAGGTAATAAATGATTGTAAAATTGCCTAAAAAAACACATATTACATTCATTATGTTTTACAGAAATAAAAAAAAAAATTGTTTATAATTTCATCTGAAATCCTCTTTGAGAAAAATTGACAAATTGCACACATACACGACTTCTAATTTCATGAGTAAAATAATGAATTATTTTAAAATTGTCTAAGATAATATAATAAAAGTGACAGCCTGTTTAAAATCAAATTTTTCAGGAGTATGGAAAGAAGATATAATTGTGATAATAAGTGAGAGCAATATAAAAAAAAAAAAACATAAAGACACCCATACCAAACGTTTTACGACATAGTAGGTAGTAGGTTGGCCTGGGCACCAACCGCCCGTTGAGATACTACCGCTAGAGAGTTATGGGGTCCTTTGACTGGCCAGACAATAGGCTACTACATAGGACCCTTCTCTCTGGTTACGGTTCTTTCCCTTTGCCTGCAAAGACACCGAATAGTCTGGCCTATTCTTTACGGATTCTCCTCTGTCCTCATACACCTGACAACACTGGGATTGCCAAACAATTCTTCTTCACACAAGGGGTTAACTACTGCACTGTAATTGTTCAGTGGCTACTTTCCTCTTGGTAAGGGTAGAAGAGACTCTTCAGCTATGGTAAGCAGCTCTTCTATGAGAAGGACACTCCAAAATCAAACCATTGTTCTCTAGTCTTGGGCAGTGCCATAACCTCTGTACCATGGTCTTCCACTGTCTTGGGTTAGAGTTCTCGTGCTTGAGGGTACACTCGGGCACACTTCTATCTAGTTTCTCTTCCTCTTGTTTTGCCAAAGTTTTTTTTATAGTCTTTATAGGAAATATTTATTTTGATGTTGTTGCTGTACTTAAAATATTTTACTTTTCTTTATTTTCTTTCCTCACTGGGCTATTTTCCCTGTTGGGGCCCCTGGCTTATAGCATTCTGCTTTTCCAACTAGGGTTGTAGCTTAGCATTTAATAATAATAATAATAATAATAATAATAATAATAATAATAATAATAATAATACAGACTGAAATAAAAAGTCCCATGCACCAGGTTTCTATAGTATCTTTCATTCAGTTAAATTGAAGAAAAAGGTTATTGCATGTTACAACGCCGAAGATCCAAAAATGGCTACAAATAAAAAAAGATGTCGGATGAAAAAACAAAGGAATTTGATGGCTGATCCAAATTGGTTACGATGGAATGGAAAAGAGTGAAATATATAGAATGGAAAAGACATGAATCGTGCAATAAAAAGAATAAAACATACAAATGACTAAAGAAGATTGCAAAGAGCACAAAAATAAAATAGTTTTTACAATGTTTCACGACAACCGATGAATAAGGAAAAATAAAATTTTAAAACTTAAATAGGAATTCAAAATATCCAATGAACATTAATAATATGGAAATTGACGATACCTTATTATTTTGATCCCTTCCAGTCACTTAAGTGATTTATCTCAAGAATATTTTGAGGTAACAAAACTACTGCCAATTTATTTTCTCTTATAATCAACTCAGATAATACTCCCTCTTTATCATACCATAATTGCTCAAGATAAAAGACTAAATGGAAAATCAACTGTGTCATTATCTAAAGGTTTAAAGGTCGCTCATGAATGGCAGAGGCGAGGAACAGTGACATTGCCTTATCAATCAGTTCAGTGTCCTAGAGGCTGACCATATTACATAGAATCAGTGTCCAAGGCACCTCTCCACCCGAGCTAGGACCAAGGATGGCTAGGCAATGGCTGCTGATGACTCAGTAAATAGACCTATAGGCTCCCCCAAACACTCCCATCCTTAGCTCACAAGGACGGTGAGCTAAGGATGGGGGTGTTTGGGGAAGACTACAGGTTTATCTGTTGAATCATCAGCAACCATTAACTGGCTCCCCCTTGGCCCTAGATTGGGTGGAGAGGGGGCTTGGGCGCTGATCATATGTAATATTGTCAGTCCACCACAACTTGAAATAATAATAATAAAAAAAAAAAAAAAAAAAAAAAACCTCTTCCATATCATATCAAACCAAAGTGAGGTAATATCCATGTTACAGGGCCGGACGAAAAAAAGAAATCTAAATCCTTCCCCTCTGATTGATCAGAGAAAAACATACGAAATGCCCCATTAAAATTGGATTCCAGAAAATACTCAAGATGAATTCTCCGCCTCTACGAGAAAGCCTGCAATAAGAAGGGAGGGAGAAATGATCGTATTCCACGGAGCCGAAAGGTCAGAGTTCCTTTGCCCCGTTGCGTAAACATGATTAGAATCAGAGACAAGGGCGTTTAGAAGCGTTTAGAGTTCTACTAACCACAGAGTTGATATAAAGGAAGGGGGGGGGGGGGCATTTTCTTCACTACCCAAGGTACGGGGGTGCAGGGGTAAGGTAAATACACCATAATTTTAATGGGAAATTCCTCGTAAAAATATACTATTCTCAGCAGTATTTCAGTAAAATACAGGCAACCGTAATTTCTACCCTACTTTGTTACTATCTTTCACGGATTGGTGACCGTAATATCACTCCTTTACGTCAATATATCTTTTTTTAATACGGTAAAGGCCTGGCAACGTTTATTCCAGTATTTTTACCATTTTTACGGGTTTTATTTCCGGCAAATTTTTAAGTGTAGGAAGGGACCAACTTGAAGTATCACAGTTTCGCCCTTGCCATTCTCCTCTGGATAGTTATGACGAACAGCCGTTGAAGAGATGTCTGTATAGGTTGGCCTTGCCAACCCTTAGTTCCTATAGAACGCTTTACCCTCCCCTTTAAGATAAGCCTTTAAAAGCCCTCCTATACGCCGGCGTGCCCGCACATCTTCGTTGCCTGGAATACCAACTGGAAACCTTCGGTATACTCTCGACTGTTACAAAGATCGGTCGTTACTTCTCTTGTAGTTTTTTTGTATCCTTTCATCTCTGGGCTATATTTTCACTGTTGAAGCCCTTGGGCTTACACTGTTAAACATTTGCCGTAAAATAAACGGTAAAAGTATTTTATAAATGTTGCCAGACATTTACCGTTTTAAAAACGGATATATTGACGTTACGGAGTGATTTTACGATCACCAACCCGTAAACGATGATAGCAAAGTAGGGTAAAATTGCTGTCTGCTGTATTTTACTGAAGTACGGCTGAGAACAGTATATTTTGACGGAGAATTTCCGATTAAAATTACGCTTTATAAGTGTACCTAGTAAAAAGAGAGAAAAAGAAACGACGTTTGTTTAAGTTGATGATGTGTCATCAGGTGTAGTAAAATGATGTAAGTTCGGGATGCGGAATAATACGAAGTGTTCATAGTATGAATTTTTGTCATAATTGCTTCATCTATTTCAAAAGCCAACTGATATGCTATACAAAGGGATCCTGAAGCTATATTGATACTTTGGGTCTTACAAAAGATTACAGGGAAACTGACATTTCCTCATTTACTTTCAAAATGCTGACGACATTGAAGGTTTGACCAAACAATACAGCAGTCGAATCTCGTGTCACT
>NC_090737.1:83102703-83117703 GCF_036898095.1 Palaemon carinicauda | reverse complement strand
ACCCGAAGGATGGGGAAGGCTGAGAGTGACCGGAAAGCAATATATATATATATATATATATATATATATATATATATATATATATATATATATATATATATATATACATATATATATGTATATATATACATATATATATATATATATATATATACACACACATATATATACAGTAAAAACAAAACTCAAAGAACAACTACAACAAATGCAGCCATTTGTAGTTCACTGCAAGACAAAGGCCTCGAGAAATTTCTTTATTCACGTCTATGGTTTGCCCAGCTTTCATCACCACGCTGGCCAACTGCGGATTGGTGATAGTAAGAGACTTTACTCTGACTGCTCTTGATTACATAGGGTAGATCATTATTGCTTTCATATTCATCATCATCATTGCCTTTCATCCCGTAATTCACGCATTATTTACGTCACTCGGGTTTATAAACGATGAAGCCACTCTTGGTCAAGATCCGCTCGTCGGCGCAGCTAATCATAATCGGGGACAGATTGATGTACATTTCATCACGTATCGCAGCGAGGGTGAAAAGATTTATGAATTACCCCATTTGTTAAGAGATTAGCGAATCAATAGACCTTCTATTCAAATCGGGTGATGTCCGCGTAACATTATCAATGAATTTCACAATTCATATTTTCATTGACACTATAAAAACTATCGATTGGTAGTGAATCACCTCTGGCAATTACTGACGCCGTCACTAAAATAATAATGTTCATATTTCACAAAGTAACAATCATACACTACATTTTCTAGGGAATTTAAAGATATACTCATAAAAAACAAAATAATTAATTGAAATAGAAATATATCCCTAAAATTAAGAATAATGTCCAAACTTTGCAAAGTAACAATCATGCACTACATTTTCCAATTATTCTCTATGTTCCTGAAAATTTAAAGATATACTTATATAAACAAAATAATTCACTGAAATGAAAAAAAAAAATCCGAAAAATAAGAATAATGTCCATATTTTGCAAAGTAACAAGCATACATTACATTTTCCAATTATTCTTTTTGTTCCTGAAAATTTAAAGATATACTCATATACACAAAATAACATATTGAAATGAAAAAAAAAAAAATCCTTAAAAACATAATTTTACTCACTGCTAAATACTTTAAAACAGCCTCATTCCGTATCAAATTACATTATTAGAGAAATGTAAATGAACTTTACATATTCGCAAGAAATTGTTCAATAACTCAACTTTACCATTAGCTTTGGGTTTTAAGGTATACGATAATTCAACACTTTAAATTTCTTCATAAATTACTCAGGATCGTAGACTACAACTGTATTATTATCATTGTTATCATTATAATTACTTGCTAAGATACAACACTAGTTGGAAAAGCAGGATGCTATAAGCACAGAGGCTCCAACAGGGAAAATAGCCCAGTGAGGAAAGGAAACAAGGAAATAAGACAATTAACTAACAATTAAAACAACACATTTCAAGAACAGGAACAACAATTAAATAAATATTTCATATATAAACTATAAAAACTTTAATAAAATAAGAGGAAGACAAATAAGACTAAACTTCTATTCCCACGCAAAAACTAAGAAATATTCAAGTATAGTCCATGAAAGGCTTACATAGCATCTAAACGCACATACTCAATACAACATCATAATGCAGATCAACATGAAGTATTCTGAGTTATGGTAATGTGACCATGCAGGCAAAAAGCATGTACACCGGGGGCTTCCACTCAATGGAAATTCCAGACACCCAGAAACGGTTCTATTGTAGTCTGGAGTACTATGTGATCGCCATGGATTGGCAAATCTCTACACGAAACGTGGAAGGAGAAAGAGAAAAGGGAAGAGCCGTCGACATCCCGTATGGCGTGTAGATATAGGATTGGGTGATTCTGAGAGAGAGAGAGAGAGAGAGAGAGAGAGAGAGAGAGAGAGAGAGAGAGAGAGAGAGAGAGAGAGAGAGAGAGCTTACAGAATATGTGGTGAATGGAAAAACAAATGTATTGTCACCTAACATGCTGGATGATGCACCTTCTGTATACGTATATGAGCTAACAAAAGCTGAAGTTTACTACACGGGGGGTCAGCCATGATTTCACAATTAAGACATATATATGTATATATATATATATATATATATATATATATATATATATATATATATATATATATAAATATATATATATATATATATATATATATATATATATATATATATATATATATATATATATATATATATATATATATATATATATATATATTGAATATGATACCAAAAATAAATGAGATGAAAAATAAATAGATGGCATCATATCTTATCTCTCATTTGCCAAATATAATATGACCATACAGCCTAAACCATCCACTGTCCTCAAGTGGTAGCAAACGCGTACCGTTCGAGTAATTAACCGTTTATTTCATAAATTGGCTTCATATGGGGGGGGGGAGGGGCTTATATAGAATATTCCCAAAGGACATCATCCTATTATGAGGCTTTTGTTGTAGAAATCAGAGGAAAAGGAAACCTTTCAGCGCCCGGACCATTGGGAGAATAAACGACGCCCACACATGCGAGATGAGAAGTCCCTTTACATTTGATCTTAATCATCAACTACATGCGCAGTGGATATCTAATGGGTACACACATACGCAGCTGTACACACGTCCTCTCTCTCTCTCTCTCTCTCTCTAATGTACACAATAGTAATATGCATAAGAAAGTCTAAAGGGAAAGGATACAATTTTTTTTCAGATGCCATATTCGATGCTTCTCAGGGTAATGTTCTTAAAGGTTTAAAGGTTTTAAAGGCCACTCATGAATGGCAGAGGCAAGGGACAGTGACATTGATCTATCAAGCAGAATTCCCTGGAGACTGACTAAATATACATATGATCAGGGCCCAAGCCCACTCTCCACACAAGCTAGGAGCAAGGAGAGCCAGGGAATGGCTGCTGATGTCTCAGAAGATAGATCTATAGGCTCCCGCAACCCCCATTCTTAGCTCACAAGGATGGTGAGGTTTCAGCGGCCAAAGGAACTAACGAGCATGAGAGGGACTCGAAATTCAATATGGCGATCACCAGGCAAGGACGCTACCAACAGCCCACCATATCCCTTTGACGGATGACAGATGACCATGGCAATGACCAATTTGTCGTATGTAAGAAAAGAGATGTTCTATTGTGTCTTGACATAGCCGTCTTGTCATCAAGAACTGTAATCCTTACAGTCCATGCACCATGTTATATGATAATCCTTTTACTGGAACGAAAACCTTTTGCCTTTCACTTTAGCATTAATAGCAAAATATAGCAATTATTTCAATTTGACGTGGATAGTTCGAGAAAGCAGCTCTACCTTTCTTAACGACATACTTCATGTACCAGTTATTCAAGTCAAATGTACCAACCGTGTGTCACACAATTGTACATAATTATTTTGTATATATTATGCTTGTATCTGCGCTCTTCCCTCGCACTAAAAAGAACCTGAATGATCATGTCTCCGGTTTTGCTCTGAACATTGTCTGTCTCTCGAACAGGTTATGTCCTGTTGCCTTGAGGTTTTGTATATAAAGAAGAATGTTCCTTAATAAACAACTCAATTGATTGCATCCTGCCTTTGAGTTCACAACCCTCTCTCGGCCCGTCACATTGGTGACCCCGGAGTGACTCGTTCCTCCCGCCTCCCCCCTCCACCTCTCACCGTTACTATGACGCCGCCAACGCATACCTTCTGCAGCAGTACTCGCCGTCGCCAGCCGCCCGTATAGCAACGCCTTTTCAGCTCTCTCAACAACCGTTGGGGGACCAAAGGGCTTTGCTCACCCTCGGGAAAATGACCAGTATCACTCGCCTGCAACCTGCCGCAGACGGCTCTCCTCATGATGTGAACCCACTTCATGACCTTCAAACCTCCATCAACGCCTCCACTCGTAACGAAGAGGACACCTATGCAACTTCAATCGAAGCTGACGTGAATACTGTAGGACACGCCTATGAATGCCGTAGGACACACGCCTATGAATGCCGTAGGCCTATGAATGCCGTAGGACACACTCGCCTATGAATGCCGTAGGACACACTCGCCTATGAATGCCGTAGGACACGCCTATAAATGCCGTAGGACACACACGCCTATGAATGTCATAGGACACACTCGCCTACCCCGTGACGAGCCGGAGCGGCAACACAGCCAACCATCATCCACCATTCGCTCGCACCCCAACCAACGACTTCTACAGCCACTCACTGTCGCTAATCGGCGCAGTTTTTACTACTACCTCTCCAGATCAGGGCGCCCTATTTAACATGTACAGTATGTCATTTTTAGAGGGAGAGCCATGTACCAACCGTGTGTCACACAATTGTACATAATTATTTTGTATATATTATGCTTGTATCTGCGCTCTTCCCTCGCACTAAAAAGAACCTGAATGATCATGTCTCCGGTTTTGCTCTGAACATTGTCTGTCTCTCGAACAGGTTATGTCCTGTTGCCTTGAAGTTTTGTATATAAAGAAGAATGTTCCTTAATAAACAACTCAGTTGATTGCATCCTGCCTTTGAGTTCACAACCCTCTCTCGGCCCGTCACACAAACCAACAAACACTCAAAGATATAAGATCAAATGTTTTATTACAAAACTGACTTTTCAATAAGCCTTTATTTCAAAATTTGATGGAATTAGCCACTATGGAAGAGAGTAACTGAACTGCTATTTTCTCACATTGCCGCTTATAACCTCTCACGTTTAAGTGACTCATTAATATTGTAGGCTATTTTGAGATCATTTACTGATAAATGTACGATTTTTGACATAGATTTTGAGGTAAAGATTTTTTATCTCCAACCTGAAAACCATAGTCTATTAAATCATTTAGAATTAAGTTGGGTAGATGGGGTGGATCTGTCAAGAGGAAAACTTTTGGAAAATTTCGAAGCAACAATTTTTTTTATAATAATATGAAGCTAAAATAATAGTATTTATACATACGAAATTTCTTTTTTTGTAAAACCCTCTCTCTCTCTCTCTCTCTCTCTCTCTCTCTCTTTCTCTCTCATCTTCAGAAACATTCTTCCCATCGTAGCTAAAGATTTACTTGGATAAGAAATGTAATTGATATATCCATATATTCTCATATTTTTTTTAAGTCCGCCTATTCATATACAACTCTCTTAGTTGACCAAAATGCTGAATGTAACATAGGCCTAGTAAACGAAACTAAAGTGACGAGATATTAGTGATAGGCTTACCTGAATCACAACAGTAATTACATTATTATAAAGACTTTGTGTCAGTATGGCATCTTCTTTTAGACTTTGGACAGTCTCAGGGCAGCAATTGAGCATCTTGTGCCTAAGGTTTCTGGTAAAATCATTGGGTTGGAAATGTGACAAACAAATTCGTGCAGATATGGGATTGATACCCTCATTTCTTTTGCATATATTTATCCACTTCTTACATAGTTCTGCATCTTTTGGGAAATGGTAAAATCTATTTTTTTCACCACTAACAGTTATATTGGTCTTATAAGAATTGGAGCACCCATATATAACATATATAACCATGATGAATCTGTCAACGCAAATGAAAACAAAAACGTCCGTGAAGAAAAGAAAAGCCGTGGCATATTTCCCGCCTGTGTCACCTGGCTGAACTCTCCAGGTGACGTCATGTGCGTGACTGTAGAAAACGGGACCTCTAGGTAACTCACCTTATCTTATTCCATCTTGTTAATAAATAAATGAAGGGCCATGGATCGGAGAAAATCTTTAAATTTGGTACTTGGGAGTGTTAGAAAGGAAGAGGAAGAATACCCTAAAAATACTAATTGAGTGGAGTGAAAATTTATTGGGAAGAGTGAATCCAAGATCAGTAATGACACTTGGAATATTAAGGAGAAAACTTGTAAAAAGATTCAATGCGTTGATGATGAGTCTTCTATATAGGTGTAGGGCGGCTAACTCCTCTATGACTCGGCAATTAAAGTATGAATGTGTCTGTGATAGATGTGATGTTCCTTTGGGCGTTTAAAATAAGCAACCATATATATATATATATATATATATATATATATATATATATATATATATATATATATATATATATATGTGTGTGTGTGTGTGTGTGTGTGTTTGTGTGTGTGTATACATATACATGTTTATATACTTCACACATGTGTGTGCAGGACTCAATACAGCATTTCACTATGCATACAAGCTTTAGATGACGTGTGTTTTATTAACATCAAAATGAGGAGAATTTTGGAAAAATACAATAGTTCTCTCTCTATAGTATGAAACCATAATCTAATGACAGATTTATTTCCTGCAAATCACTTAGTTATTTACAGACATATTTATAACTTCCAGGATTTGAAGCAATGATCTTTTGATTCCATCCGATTTCTAAACGTGCATCACTTCGAAGCATTAAACTATAGCTTTACTTGATATTCGGATTGACAATAAGCTATGTTTAAGCCATTTAAACTTTAGCTAATAATGAGGATTTCCAAGACTTGAGGATTTCATTAACATGAACTTGCATCAGAAGTGCAAGGGCGCGTGAATACTTCCTAAGCTGATGCGTTGTAAACTATCTCATAATAATATTTTATTTTTGCCAATCTAAAGACCTGATTTTCAGTTGACTGCTTCGCAGGGAACTAACAAATTACTGTCATATATGATATCTGAGCAACTCAGCAACATGGCTTTGTTATCATTCATTGACAAATTCTGTGTTTAGAATAAACTGAAAGTTCTCTTGCTTGGAGGTACACTCTGACACACTATTCTATCTAATATCTCTTCCTCTTGTTTTGTTAAAGTTTTTATAGTTTATATAAGAAATATCTATCTTAATGTTGTTACTATTCTCAAAATATCTTATTTTTCCTTGTTTATTTTCCTCACTGGGCTATTTCCCTGTTGGGGCCACTGTGCTAATAGCATCCTGCTTTTCCAACTAGGGTTGTAGCTTAGCAAGTAATAATAATGATAATAATAATAATAATAATAATAATAATAATAATGACAAATGCTGTGTTTAGAATAAACTGAAAGTTCTCTTGCTTGGGGGTACACCCGGCCACACTATCTTATCTAATTTCTCTTCCTCTTGTTTTGTTAGTTTTTAGTTTATAGGAGATATAATTAATTTAATATTGTTACTGTTCTTAAAATATTTCATTTTTCCTTGTTCCTTTCCTCACTGGGCTATTTTTCCTGTTAGGGCCCCTGGTCTTATAGCATCCTGCTTCTCCAACTAATGTTGTGGCTTAGCAAGTAATAATAACAAAAATAAATAAGCAAGGTGGCTTTGCTGTAATTCATTGACAAATTCTGTTTAGAATAAACTGAAAGAATAACATTTTGAAAAAACAGTCATAGTAACAAGATCACTGAGATCAAAGCTTCTCTCGGCGGCTTTGGGACACTTGTGTTAAGCCAGAATTAGCTGCATCCTGATTCCGAGTATTAACTTGAGTAAATAAAACAGTTTATTTTGCATCTAGTTTTGTAGTGTAGGAGGTTAATGTCCCAACTTTGCACACAGTGTAAGAGAGACTTTCTATATCAGTCGTGGCAGGGCTCAAAGGTTCAAAGGCCGCTCATAAATGGCAGAGGCAAGGGACAGTGACATTGCCCTATCAAGTAGGACAATGCACTAGAGACTGACCATATTGCATATGATCAGCGACCAAGCCTCCTCTCCACCCAAGCTAGGACCAAGGAGGGCCAGGCAATGGCTGCTGATGACTCAGAAGATAGTCCTATATGCTCTCCCAAACCCGCCATCCTTACCTCACAAGGATAGTGAGGTTGCAGCGATCCAAGGAACTAACGACTTTGAGCGGGACGCAAGGACGCTACCACCAGGCCACCACAATCGCTCTTTTTTCGTGGTAGCTCTACAGCCATCAAAAGCGTATTTCTTGGCTACTAGGATAATGTATGAAGAAACGATCTTGATATCCCATGGAATGGAAGAAGATATCTCTGAGTACTTGCTAACATGTCACAAATTTTTTACAGGATAATTTGTTTTCCATTCAGACAGGTGTAGTGAGAACAAGGGCGTATTTACGTAATGCTGGGTTGTGTACAGCCCTTCTATTGAAAAATAATTGCTATTTACTCCATTGTTGAGAGCATCTCCCTTATCGGAAGAGCTCAGGACAGTATTTCCAACAACGCTTGAAGTTACAAATAGTTCGTAATTGGATGGAATTCTTCAACATTTAGTGAATACATGAGGGACTGCCTGAAGACACCTTCCTCAAAGTTTGACTTGGAAATGAATTCAATAGACAATGCCCTAACTTTATAGTGGACCCCCCCCCCTCCCCACCCCCCACAAATAAAAGGAAGTTAAAATCAATTTCCTCGCATGCGGGCTTTAAATCATGTTCCCTAGAATACTATCTATGCTTCGCAGAGATTTCCACATCTCGCCTTTGCGAAAGCAAGGAAGGCACCTCAACAGCTTCTTCTGATTCATGGCAGGCCATAAATAAAGGCGTACGAATTCGTTTCCCACAGTGAAGGTTGAAGGGACAATAACTTATAACTAAACGGACGATCAAACAGACGAAGCAATAAAGTAGGGCTCTAACGAGACCAGAGGTGACAATTATTCTACTAATTAGGTGCTAAAGAATCTCTCTCTCTCTCTCTCTCTCTCTCTCTCTCTCTCTCTCTCCTCTCTCTCTCTCTCTCATACTGTAATCCTCTATTTCGCTGGGGTGGAACTATAATACCCGTATTCTATCTTTCTCTATCTCTCTCTCTAGACAAGGTAATCCCCTACCTTGTTGGGGTGGGAGCATGCTAAATATATGCGTGCTCTCTCTCTCTCTCTCTCTCTCTCTCTCTCTCTCTCTCTCTCTCTCTCTCTCTCTCTCTCAATGACAATACTATGGTTGGTTATTTTCTGAAAGTGAAACAAACTTATCTTAAAGACTCAAAGAAGTTAAACAGGTAATATAAGTAAGAGAAGACGGAGAGAATCCTTAAGCACCAAGGGACTGTATGTAGGTCGACATCAACCTTATATTAATTGGAAATTATTTTATGGGATTGATCTAACGTAACCTTGACAGATATTCAAATGAAATGTCCTTTCAAGTAAATATTTCAATACATTAAACCTTTTATTTTTGTTTTTGGTTAATTCACATTTCCTTTCATAAAGTAAATTTTATTAAAATGGGGTTTCAAATAGATAGCAGTTTACATAAAGATTTAGAGAGAGAGAGAGAGAGAGAGAGAGAGAGAGAGAGAGAGAGAGAGAGAGAGAGAGAGAGAGAGAGAGTATACAGTCTAAAACAAATAGAAAACTTGATAAAAATTAAGTTAAACGAAAATAAAAATATAAAAAAAAAATAAGCCAAAACGAATAACAACAAAAATCACTAAACACGAAAGGGCAACAAAATTGATCTCTCTCTCTCTCTCTCTCTCTCTCTCTCTCTCTCTCTCTCTCTCTCTCTCTCTCTCTCTCTCCATCCTACTCGGCGGTAGGCATCCGCCTAAAATACAGCATATCCGGTGTGTCTGCTTTGGCCAGCAAATAAATCCCTTGCTATCTCGCGCCGCAGGTCACGTATATGAATATTGCATTACCCGAGGATGAAAGGACATGAACTCGGAGATGGCCCTTGATTTGGGACCATAACTTTTCCTTGGAAGGAATTTTCGGCCACAATCAGGGGAAATTATGCCATCTGGATATCAAGGTGGTGGAGGTGGTTGGGTGTGGTGGTTTGCCCGGGACGCATACCGAGAGAGTTAAGTTTTCAAGTTCATTTTTTATTTCTGTATGTATATATGTATGTATGTCTCATTGGGTATATATATTGTATTAAATCTATACATTCATGTATATACTTACATATTATTCAGACGCATTCCAAGAGACTCAAGCTTTCAAGTTCATTCTGTCTGTATTTATGTATGTATGTATGTCTCATTGGGTATATACATTGCAAAAAATTTATATATTCATGTATACACCTACATATTATTTATATATGTTTATATGAGCTCTCTCTCTCTCTCTCTCTCTCTCTCTCTCTCTCTCTCTCTCTCTCTCTCTCTCACACACACACACACACACACACATATATATATATATATATATATATATATATATATATATATATATATATATATATATATATATATATATATATATATATATACACACAAAGCATTTTTCTGTAATTCGAATAATAACTCGAAAGCGTAACTGTGAAGTATACTGATCGCATGAACTTATTGATGTAATGGAAACTTCCCTACCTGTTTATTTTAGGATTGTTGTTTCCACCAATGTATTGATTTCCTTATTGTGATATATGATTAGTTTGTTGAAGACAATGTTGTTCGTTGTATGTCTGGTGAAATCCACCATTTTCAGTTTTGATAAAGGTAACGTGTGCATAAAAGGCAAATTTACTCTTACAAATGTGTTAGTACACTAATGAATTATGTATATATATATATATATATATATATATATATATATATATATATATATATATATATAAACACATACTTGAAACTAAACAAATACACACACACACACACACACACATATATATATATATATATATATATAATCATATATATAATTCATTACGTGTACTAACACATTTGTAAGAGTAAATTTGCCTTTTGTGCACACGTTACCTTTATCAAAACTGAAAATGGTGGATTTCACCAGACATACAACGAACAACATTGTTTTCAACAAACTAATCATATATCAGAATAAGGAAATCAATACATTGGTGGAAACAACAATCCTAAAATAAACAGGTAGGGAAGTTTCCATTACATCAATAAGTTCATGCGATCAGTATACTTCACAGTTACGCTTTCGAGTTATCACGCCAATTACAGACAAATGCTTTGTTATCGTAGTAAAGGCCTTTTGTTAAAGGCCGTTGCTATGAGGAAATTCCTTCACAGTGACAGGTTAATTGTAATTGAGAGAAAGTAGGGTACAGCCATGTATACATTGCAGATACTATATTATGATTGATCCTGATTTTTCCTATGCTTAAAAACCTATGAATTTTATTTAAATCACGATTGTTTTTGCAGATATGAAAATTAAAAAATATCACCAATTGTTTCTAAACATTAATTGTTCCTAAAGTTTATACATGAATACATACATACACATACACACAAACACACACACACACATATATATATATGTATATATATATTAATGAATTATCTATTTTGATGTTATTAATATTTATTAAAATATTATATTCTAATTGTTAATTTTCCCAGATTGTTCATTTATTTCCTTTCCTCACTGGGCTATTTTATCCTGTTGGAGCCCTTGGGCTTACAGCATCTTTCTTTTCCAACCAGGGTGATTAGCTATATACAGTATATATATATATATATATATATATATATATATATATATATATATATATGTATATGTATATATATATATATATATATATATATATATATATACATGTATATGTATATATATATATATATATATATATATATATATATATATATATATATATATATATATATATATATATATATACATGTATATATTTAGAAATCGGCACATATTCTGATCATTTTGCTATCAAGTAAACCTATAAAAGTTCTTGAATAAACAAGAAGCAGCGTTCAATAGCCATCTCTCACCTTTAAAATAACCACAATTCGGCCTGCGACCACATTGCCAATGACATATAAATCTATAACTGTTATTTTCATCATGTTTCACTTTTCTGCCAAGCTCCAACGACCAGGCTAGGCGGAGTGCGGGCGTTCACTTGTCGAATTCAAATGACAGGATATAATGGTAATTATAAAAGGCCAAGATAACGCAGTGTTCCTTTTTTTCTGCAGGGCTGCCAACTGAAATGTTCAACTTGTGGTTTTTTTTATTCGTATAAGGGGAACTTCGTTACGGTTGGTAACCCTGTTCTGTTCGAATGAGGCTCTGAGATGTGGTATTATTGCTTAGGATACTTTTTCTTTATATCTAACTATCTAATTTCAATATATGTTTTATATCGACCTAAGCTTTCAATCATTTTAATCTTGAATTTTATTAGAATGTCGTCATTGACTTTCAAGTATTGAATATTACTAATGTATAACTACAACAATAGTGAGGCGGTGAATATGAAAAACACAAATAAATTAAGCTGTACCGGTATAAAAGAATAATTCACAGTCACTATTTATCGATCATTAGGAACCTGTATCTTTCCACAGAGAGAGAGAGAGAGAGAGAGAGAGAGAGAGAGAGAGAGAGAGAGAGAGAGAGAGAGATTCTCTTGGTAGCTGTTACAATTCTCCACTGCTATGTAACCAGGCTTCAATTAATCCAATTTCCTCCCCTGCACATCCAGACTTTGAAATATTGCGTTTTTTTCCTCCTCTTCTTTTCATCAAGACTTAAAAACGTCCGTACCTAACACCGTAGTTTATTCTTTGAAATACTTTTAATTAAGAGAGAATTGCCATTGGCTTTTCGTATAGTCCCTTTGACTACCTAAATATGTGCTAAATTTGCCACTAAAGGGGTTGTGGTGGCTGATGTGGTAACGTCCCTGACTGGTGAACGACAGACTGGGGTTCGAGTCCCGCTCAAACTATTTAGTTTCTTTGGTCGCTGCAACCTTACTATCTTGTGAGTTAAGGATGGGGAGTTTGGGGGAGCCTCTATGTATGTCTGCTGAGTCATCAGCAGCCATTGCCTGGGCCTCATTGGTCCTAGCTTGGGTGGAGAAGGGACTTGGGCGCTGATCATATGTATATATAGTCTGTCCTGCTTGATAGGGCAATGTCACTGTCCCTTGCCTCTGCCATTCATGACCAGCCTATAATAGTAATAATAATAGCTTTTTAGCTATGGCAAGCAGCTGTTCTAGGAGGACACTCCAAAATCAAACCATTGTTCTGTAGTCTTGGGTAGTGCCATAACCTCTGTACCATGGGTCAGGATGCCAGAAAACTTTAAATTAGTCAATCAATCAATCTGTACCATGGTCTTCCACTGTCTTGGGTTTGAGTTCTCTTGCTTGAGGGTACACTTGGGTACACTGTTCTATCTTATTCGTCTTCCTGTTGTTTTGTTAAAGTATTTATAGTTATATAGGAAATATTTATTTCAATGTTACTGTTCTTTAAATATTTTATTTTTCCTTATTTCCTTTCCTCACTGGGTTATTTTTCCCTGTTTTGGTCCCTTGTCTTATAGCATCCTGCTTTTCTATCTAGAGTTGTAGCTTAGCAAGTAGTAGTAGAAGTACTACTACTACTACTACTACTACTACTACTACTACTACCACAAATAATAATAATAATAATAATAATAATAATAATAATAATAATAATAATAATAATAATAACTGTTCATAATATAACAAAGTCAACGACCTCGGTGATATTTAATTATCCTCGACCAGCAGAGTTATGGCTTCCCTTTCCACAAGCTGATTAACAATCCTGACGACTACGGTAGGTATTGTTCACCTTTAAAGAGAACATCGTAATTGGTGCGGGTTTTGTTCATAGGCAGACCTTTATGTAAACAAGTCATTGTCTTTTGTTTATCGATAAATACATTATAATTCCGTTATTGTTTTAGTTTTTCCAGTGGAAAACAAAACGGAAACGCAAAACGATGTCGTACCTACACTGTTAAAAATTTGCCGTAAAAAAACGGTATAAATCCTGGGATAAATGTTGCCAGGCATTTACCATTTTAAAAACGGATATATTATTATTATTATTAGTATTATTATTATTATTAAACGGATATATTATTATTAAACGGATATATTATTATTATTATTGTTATTATTATTATTATCATTATTATTATTATTACTGGCTAAGCTACACCCCTAGATGGAAAAGCAGGATGCTATAAGCACAGGGGCTCCAACAAGGAACACAGCACAGTGAGGAAAGGAAACAAGGAAAATTAAAACTTTTAAGAAGAGTAACAACATTAAAATAAATATCTCCTATATAAAGTTTTAAAAATTTAACAAAAGGAGTGATATTACGGTCACCAACCGGTAAAATTTAATAACAAAGTATGGTAAAAATTACGGTCGCCTGTATTTTACTGAAAAACGACTGACATCAGTATATTTTTACGGAGAATTCTCGATAAAAATTACGTTTATTTTTTAACAGTGTATAGTGTTAAACTTTACTTGTCAATTCCGTAAGATTGTCGGAAAGAAAACATGAAATACTACCTACATCATTAACTGTTTTACAATATTTCTTTTATATTGATTGATTCAAAATCTTTTGTCACAACTGATTGGGGCGCAAAAAGCGATTAGGATTTTTACGGTTCCGATAACCACTGATGCAGTCGTGCAAATATGTTCAAATCAATCAATCACGTGTTAACCATTGTTCTCTAGTCTTGGGTAATGCTATAGCCTCTGTACCATGGTCTTCCACTGTCATGGGTTAGAGTTCTCTTGCTTGAGGGTACACTCGGACACATAATTTTATCTAATTTCTCTTCCTCTTGTTTTGTTAAAGTTTTTATAGTTTATATAGGAAATATTTGTTTAGGTGTTGTTGCTGTTCTTAAAAAATTTATTTTTCATTGTTTCCTTTCCTTACTGGGCTATTTTCTTTGTTGGGGCCCCTGAGCTTATAGCATCCTGCTTTTCCAACTCGGTTTGTAGCTTAGCAAGTAATAATAATAATAATAGGGCAAATTGAGAAACATAAATGTCATATGTCCAATAACATAATTATGCAACTTGATATCGTATTTGTCTTTGGTGTCACTAATGGATTAAATTTCATTGGGTTTAGTCAGTTTCGTCACCAAGCTGGACAACTGGGGACTGGTGATACTAGGAGACTTTTGTCTGATCGCTCACAGCAAACCAACCAAGTACAAGTAGCCCTGACTAGTACAGCTTTCCCGGTCATGGAGATGCAC
>NC_090737.1:83085203-83087703 GCF_036898095.1 Palaemon carinicauda | reverse complement strand
GGTTGCCAGAGATACACCACCTTTAGCTAAGACTGTACATTGCACTTTTCTTGCATCTTTCTAGCAACATGAAATGTCCTTGCATCTTTTTAGTAACATGAAATGTCCTTCTTGCATCTTTCTAGCAACATGAAATGTCCTTCTTGCATCTTTCGAATATTATGAAATGCCCCTCTTGCATCTTTCTAGCAACATGAAATGTCATTCTTGCATCTTTCAAGTAACATGAAATGTCCTTCTTGCATCTTTCTAGCAACATGAAATGTCATTCTTGCATCTTTCAAGTAACATGAAATGTCCTTCTTGCATCTTTCTAGCAACATGAAATGTTCTTCTTGCATCTTTCTACCAACATGAAATGTCCTTCTTGCATCTTTTTAGCAACATGAAAAGTCCTTCTTGCATATGTCTAGCAACATGAAACGGCCTTCTTGCATCTTTCTAGCAACATGAAATGTTCTTCTTGCATCTTTCTACCAACATGAAATATTCTTCTTGCATCTTTCTAGCAACATGAAAAGACCTTCTTACATTATTCTAGTAACATGAAATGTCCTTCTTGCATCTTTCTAGTAACATGAAATGTCCTTCTTGCATTTTTCTAGTGACATGAAATGTCTTTCCCGCATCTTTCTAGCAACATGAAATGTCCTTCTTGCATCTTTCTTGCAACATGAGATATCAATCTTCTATCTTTCTAGCAACATGAAATGTCCTTCTTGCATATTTCTAGCAACAGGAAATGTCCTTCTTGCATCTTTCTAGCAACATGAAATATCCTTCTTGCATCTCTCTAACAACATGAAACGTACTTCTTGCATCTTTCTAGCAACATGAAATTATAGTAACATCAAATCCACTTGCATCTTTCTAGTAACACCAAATGTCCCTCTTGCATCTTTCTGGCAACATGAAATGTCCCCCTTGCATCTTTCTAGCAACATGAAATGTCCTTGCATCTTCCTAGTAACGTGAAATGTCCTTCATGGATCTTTCTAGCAACATGAAATATCCTTCTTGCATCTTTCTGGCAACATGAAATGCCCTTCTTGCATCTTTCCAGCAACATGAAATTTCCTTCTTACATCTTTTTAGCAACATGAAATATCCCTCTTGCATCTCTCTCGCAACATAAAACATACTTCATGCATCTTTCTAGCAACATAAAATGTTCTTTTTGCATCTTTATAGTAACATTAAATGCCCTTGCATCTTTCTAGTAACAAGAAATGTCCCTCTTGCACCTTTCTGGCAACATGAAATGTCCTCCTTGTATCTTTACACCTTTTAAAAAAATTGTTACCTAAATGTACAAAAACTTATTCTCAACTAATACAAAAACTTATTTTCAACTGTAAATACTGAAACTTATTTTCAACTAATAAAAAAAATCATTTTCAACTTTAATACCAAAAATTATTTTCAACTATAAATACCAAAACAAATTTTCAGCTAAGAATATCAAATCTAATTTTTAACTGAAAATACAAAAACTTATTTTTAACTAAAATTCCAAAACTTATTTTCAACTAATAATACCAAAAATTATTTTCCACTAAAAATACAAAAACATTCATCAACTGCCAACAACTTTAGACATTGAGCTAAAAAAATGTCATTACCAAAATATACAAAAATTTTTTTAATCAACCACCGATATCCACACAGACAGAGAGGTTCCCACGTGCCATCTCCAGTCCTAAAATGAGTCTTCTCCCGATTTCTTGGCAAACCTTTCCCCCTGGGTCCTGCCCGTCCTGGTGTCACTGCGCGGAGAGTCCGTCCACTCCACCAATTTCTCTGGCTGGCCAATGGCTACCTGTTGCCAATGTTAGCTACTGGTTGTACTAGCCAAAGACTTCGCGGTTGGCCGCTTCTCAAAACGGGAAGAATCCTTTGTTTGTGCTCTATTACACTCATCAGTCTTTCTGAAGTTTCTTTCTCTCACTGCGTTAAGGAATTTTCCGCAAAGATAATTAGGAATTAGCCTCTGAAACCCATTAGTCTTTGAGATAAACTTTCTTGATATACATGGAATTATATCAAGTAAATTATATGTTTTGGGACTATGGTAAGACATTTAAGCTGACACTGTAAATATGTTAGATTAAGAAAACTAAATTCTAACCTAAACAATCATTTTTTTTTATTCTAACGAGGCTGCCAATGCCATGCTATGCAAATTAAGACAATAAAATAAAGGATATAATTAGCGCACACACACACACAAAAAAGCAGATATTCATTCTACAGAATGGCATAACCAATGAAAAAGAAACTACCGCCTTCCGTATTACACCAAAACACAGGAAAAATAAATAAAGAAACATATATAAGAAAAAAGCTAGAAGTACCTAGAGTGATCCGTTAATTAAAGAAAAAAAAATCTTTAGCTACAACAACTGTAAATGAAACCGTTATAAAAAAAGTATTTAGTTCAAATGTAGCAAGTGTTGGAATGTCGGATAAACAATCTCTCTCTCTCTCTCTCTCTCTCTCT
>NC_090737.1:83077703-83082703 GCF_036898095.1 Palaemon carinicauda | reverse complement strand
GACTTAGATATAGTGTAAACTACGAAAATGTTAGGAGCCATTAAAAAAATTAGAAGGAAACCTCATGAAAAGACTGAAACAGGAAAATCAGTTGAAGATGAAACAAATGAATTTCTACAGATAATGAAGAATACACCAGTATATGATAGTGACAACATGGAGGAAGGCGCCTGTGGAAGAAATGATGAATCAGCGAATGGATCGTTGGTCACCGTGGAATCTGATGACACTGAACTATGTGAGCACTGCAAGACTGTCGTTGCCAATGAGGGAATTTGTTGCAATAGATGTCAAAAATGGTATCATATTGAAAACGAATGTTCTGGATTAATAGAAAATTTATCACAAGCTGGCAGAAGACTATTGTGTAACGAACATATTTATTACATATGTAGAAATTACACTGATAAGTTCAATGAGGATGCAGCAAACATACAAAGAAAAGTATTGGATGAAGAAGCCGTAATGTCCCATCATTTGGTTCAGGTCTTGATGAATAAAATAGAAGAAATGAAGGATAGCATGACAGAAATGAGAAATAAATTGCAAGAAACAAGAGATGAGATGCATGAATTAAGAAATGAAATGAAAGAATAAAAAAATGAAAAGAAAAGGAATGAAGATGACATAGATAGGAAGCATCTAACTGGCACATATGCTGAAAAGCTGAAATCAAAGAAAACATTGATTGTAAAATCAACTGATGAGGTGTGAGCAGTTAATAATAAGAAAACAATTATGACCAAATTAAAAGCCCAAGTTGAAAGTACTGCTGAAACAAAAGATGGCCACCTGATCATAAAATTTGCAGATAAACAGAACCTGGAGCAGGCAAAATCAGAATTGGAACATGGTAATGTAAACAAGATCACTGTTACTGAAAAAGGAAAACTTAAACCGAAGATAAAACTTACTAATGTACCAGATGATGATGATGATATTATTCAAAGTCTGAAGCTTAAGAACCAGTGGCTAAATAGACACATTGTAGAAAACGATGATCTGACTATCATAATGCAAGAAAATTCAAGAATGGATAAACATAAATACTATATTATAAAATGTACACCTAAGATACGTAAAGCAATCTATGAAAATGGAGATAAACTTAGTACCACATATAGAATATGTAATGTTTACGACCATTACATGCCCTACCAGTGTTACAAATGCCAGGAATTTGAGCATAGTGCAGCAAATTGCAAGAATAAACAGTCGTGCCCCAAGTGCGCGAGAGAACATAAAGCAGGTCATTGCAATGTTGTTGAAGTTAAATGCATAAATTGTGTGAGAAAGAACTATGATGACACAGAACATAAATCCTATGACAAAGTAAACTGTGAAGTTTATAAGCAAGAAATAATAAGAGCCAGAAACAATACTGACCATGGCTTCGATTAAGAAAATATTATGTAATCTAATAAATATACAATCCATTGGCAACAAAACTCATATCATTAAGGAAGTCGTAAGTGATCAAGATGTGGATATTTGCTTATTAACTGAAACTTGGTTGAATGGTAATGTGAGTGACAGATCGAAAATACATGAAATGACACCTAAATCGTATAACTTTTATCATGAACCAAGAGAAAACAAAAGAGGTGGTGGCATTGGAATCTTAATAAAGAAATCATACAAAGTTACAGTAAGAAATCATCTCATAGTTAATTCATTTGAATATATGAATATTAAAATTTTATCTCGAAATGTAAATCTACAAATAGTTATACTCTATAGACCACCGTGCAAAAGCAAAAGAATGTTTCTAGATGAATTTAATAACTTACTAGATACATTGAATGACAATCGAAATATAGTTATATGTGGTGATTTCAACCTACATCTCGATAACAGAGTACACCCATATGTCAATGAATTTAGAGAATTGATTGACAACCATGACCTTGAAAACATAGTGTCTGAACCAACAGCTCAGTCTAATCATATACTAGATCTAGTTATAGTAAACAAAAACAACAACATCATACTAAATATGGAGATTGAACCTGACTGCTCTATATCCCCAATACATAAGTTGATGTCTTTTGAAATAGACGTTAGAAAAAATAATGCAATACAGAAGGAAATCACATACAGAATTAAGACTAACTTTGATCCAAAAGAGTTCATTGAACAAAGCCTAGAGGATATAAAAGGGATAACACCAGTCTGTAACTGTGAAGAGAATCACACCCTTGTAGAGGGACAATCCTGTATAAACTGCATTACTGATAGAAGTAAAACTATACTTGCAACTAATTATAATAATAGGTGCCCGGAAATAACAAAAATAATCACAATTAAAGAAAAATCGAACTGGTTTGATAATGAATTACACGAAGAGAAAAAAAGAAAAAGAAATATGGAGGATAAATGGAAAAGAAATAAAAATAATGAAAACTGGCAATATTACAAAGCAGCTAGAAATCGCTACAATTACCTTATCTTAGTTAAAAAAAAAGGCCTATTATAAAAAAGTGTGCAATGAAAATTACCCAAGGAAAATACATAAGAACCTAAAGAAACTATTAGGTCTAAAGACAGAAATAGTGTTGCCCGATATAACTAATGATCCTAAATGCCTAGCAAATGGTTTTATTAATTATTTTGAGGAAAAAATAAATCGAATCTGCTCCAGTTTTCACAACATCAGCACAACAGAGCAAAGGAATACATCAGCAACAGGTGTAAATAAGCTAAGGGTATTCAAAGAGTTAAGTCAGAGTGATTATATGAGAATAATAAAGAAAGTAAAAAAAACCTACTGCGGAAATGATCCATTTCCAATTAATGATGTAAAAGATGCAGAAAATTTCACCAGACTACAAGAGACCTACCGAAACATGGTAAATATGAGTCTAACACAGGCAGTTTTCCCTGATTGTGAAAAAGTTGCGTGTATCAAGCCTGTGTATAAAGGAAAAGGTGATGCAGACAATTTAAGTTCATATAGGCCAATATCAAATCTGTCATATTTTTCGAAAATTATTGAAACGGCTGTACACGAACAAACCTGGAAATATCTGAAAAAATCTAATGTCATACCTGATGATCAGTCTGCATACAGAGAAAATTACTCCACAGAAACAACAATATTAGCGATAAAAAATGACATAACAGAAATTATAACAAATGGCAAGTGTTGCATTCTTGTAATGCTTGATCTAAGTGCAGCATTTGATACTGTATAACATACATATCTGATGGAAGACCTTAAAGCTGTGGGCATCGTAGAACGAGCACACGACTGGTTTGTGAGTTATCTTGAAAAGCGCAAAGTTAAAGTAGTAATATCAAATGTTGAATCTGAGACAAGAAAACTAACCAAATGGGTGCCTCAAGGCAGTGTACTAGGTCCTCTCCTGTTTGAAATTTACACGATTGAACTGGCAAATATACTTGAAACTCACAGAGTTAAGTTTAAAATATACGCTGATGATACACAATTCTATTTCCAAATAGAATCAGTTGATGAAGCTAAAAGAAAGATACATGAAATAATGAATGACATTAAGGCTTGGATGTTAACAAAAAAGCTCAAGCTCAATGAAGACAAAAGTGAATGTATTATTTTTGGAAATGAAAAAGATATAAAAAGAATCGAATGCTTCCAAAGAATTGAAATAGGTCAATCGATCATTGACCTAAAGAAATCTGTCAGGAATCTTGGAGTAATCATGGATGATAGACTGACAATGAACGAACATATAAATAACATGGTAAGAAATTGTAACTATCATATTAGAAACATAGCATTTATTAGTAAATACTTAGATGAAAAATCTATGGCCATACTCATTTATCACCACATATTTTCAAGAATTGATTACTGCAACTCACTGTTCTATGGCTTACCAAATTATCAGCTGAAGAAAATTCAGAGAGTATAAAACAGAGCCGCCAGATTAATAAAAGGACTACACAATAGGGAAAGAATTACCCCTGCACTAATTAAGTTACACTGGCTACCGGTAAAAGCGAGAATTGAATACAAGCTACTCTTACTAACGTTTAAGATACTGAACCAAAATGAACCAAAATATCTAAAAGAATGCCTGAATAAACTAGAACTAGGAACAAATGTTAACACAAGACACATGAGTGACAAACATAGGCTATCTGAACCAAGAACAAATAGTAAATTTGGTGAAAGGGCTTTTAGCTACTGTGCGCCTAGACACTATAATAAACTGCCAACTGAAATGAAGGACCTAAAGGGAGCAATTGAATTTAAGAAGAAACTAAAGACATTACTTTTCACAAGATCATATGATTTGGAAGATGCTACAATCAAAGAATTGTATAAGTTATAATGAAAATGTTTCGTTAGATGATTAATATGGACCCGCCCGAGTAGTTCACTCGACTTCAGTGGAGGGTTGGATTTAAACCCAAAACAAGTAAACAAGTAATATATATATATATATATATATATATATATATATATATATATATATATATATATATATATATATTTACGCACACACACACACACACACACACACACATATATATATATATATATATATATATATATATATACATATAACATATTTCTGTCTCAAGATCCAAACACATATGTTCAAATCATGAGTGGGGTAGATGTACTTCCCATATATAATTCTCACTGGTCTATTTATATTAAGAAATATTTGTGACTTGACACTAAAAGCAAGAAAGCCCAATCCAGTTTTATACCAAACATATATATATATATATATATATATATATATATATATATATATATGTGTGTGTGTGTATACTGTATATATATATATATATATATATATATATATATATATATATATATATATATAAAGAGAGAGAGAGAGAGAGAGAGAGAGAGAGAGAGAGAGAGAGAGAGAGAGAGAGAGAGAGAGAGAGAGAGAGAATGTATGTTTGTATTTCAGTGATCAACAACTTAGTATTGCCAAGGAATACTGAGATCGAACCAAGAAAGGGAAAACGACCGCATATTTTAAATTTTATGAACTGAA
>NC_090737.1:83055336-83072836 GCF_036898095.1 Palaemon carinicauda | reverse complement strand
TGAAAATGGAGATAAACTTAGTACCACATATAGAATATGTAATGTTTACGACCATTACATGCCCTACCAGTGTTACAAATGCCAGGAATTTGAGCATAGTGCAAGCAAATTGCAAGAATAAACAGTCGTGCCCCAAGTGCGCGAGAGAACATAAAGCAGGTCATTGCAATGTTGTTGAAGTTAAATGCATAAATTGTGTGAGAAAGAACTATGATGACACAGAACATAAATCCTATGACAAAGTAAACTGTGAAGTTTATAAGCAAGAAATAATAAGAGCCAGAAACAATACTGACCATGGCTTCGATTAAGAAAATATTATGTAATCTAATAAATATACAATCCATTGGCAACAAAACTCATATCATTAAGGAAGTCGTAAGTGATCAAGATGTGGATATTTGCTTATTAACTGAAACTTGGTTGAATGGTAATGTGAGTGACAGATCGAAAATACATGAAATGACACCTAAATCGTATAACTTTTATCATGAACCAAGAGAAAACAAAAGAGGTGGTGGCATTGGAATCTTAATAAAGAAATCATACAAAGTTACAGTAAGAAATCATCTCATAGTTAATTCATTTGAATATATGAATATTAAAATTTTATCTCGAAATGTAAATCTACAAATAGTTATACTCTATAGACCACCGTGCAAAAGCAAAAGAATGTTTCTAGATGAATTTAATAACTTACTAGATACATTGAATGACAATCGAAATATAGTTATATGTGGTGATTTCAACCTACATCTCGATAACAGAGTACACCCATATGTCAATGAATTTAGAGAATTGATTGACAACCATGACCTTGAAAACATAGTGTCTGAACCAACAGCTCAGTCTAATCATATACTAGATCTAGTTATAGTAAACAAAAACAACAACATCATACTAAATATGGAGATTGAACCTGACTGCTCTATATCCCCAATACATAAGTTGATGTCTTTTGAAATAGACGTTAGAAAAAATAATGCAATACAGAAGGAAATCACATACAGAATTAAGACTAACTTTGATCCAAAAGAGTTCATTGAACAAAGCCTAGAGGATATAAAAGGGATAACACCAGTCTGTAACTGTGAAGAGAATCACACCCTTGTAGAGGGACAATCCTGTATAAACTGCATTACTGATAGAAGTAAAACTATACTTGCAACTAATTATAATAATAGGTGCCCGGAAATAACAAAAATAATCACAATTAAAGAAAAATCGAACTGGTTTGATAATGAATTACACGAAGAGAAAAAAAGAAAAAGAAATATGGAGGATAAATGGAAAAGAAATAAAAATAATGAAAACTGGCAATATTACAAAGCAGCTAGAAATCGCTACAATTACCTTATCTTAGTTAAAAAAAAAGGCCTATTATAAAAAAGTGTGCAATGAAAATTACCCAAGGAAAATACATAAGAACCTAAAGAAACTATTAGGTCTAAAGACAGAAATAGTGTTGCCCGATATAACTAATGATCCTAAATGCCTAGCAAATGGTTTTATTAATTATTTTGAGGAAAAAATAAATCGAATCTGCTCCAGTTTTCACAACATCAGCACAACAGAGCAAAGGAATACATCAGCAACAGGTGTAAATAAGCTAAGGGTATTCAAAGAGTTAAGTCAGAGTGATTATATGAGAATAATAAAGAAAGTAAAAAAAACCTACTGCGGAAATGATCCATTTCCAATTAATGATGTAAAAGATGCAGAAAATTTCACCAGACTACAAGAGACCTACCGAAACATGGTAAATATGAGTCTAACACAGGCAGTTTTCCCTGATTGTGAAAAAGTTGCGTGTATCAAGCCTGTGTATAAAGGAAAAGGTGATGCAGACAATTTAAGTTCATATAGGCCAATATCAAATCTGTCATATTTTTCGAAAATTATTGAAACGGCTGTACACGAACAAACCTGGAAATATCTGAAAAAATCTAATGTCATACCTGATGATCAGTCTGCATACAGAGAAAATTACTCCACAGAAACAACAATATTAGCGATAAAAAATGACATAACAGAAATTATAACAAATGGCAAGTGTTGCATTCTTGTAATGCTTGATCTAAGTGCAGCATTTGATACTGTATAACATACATATCTGATGGAAGACCTTAAAGCTGTGGGCATCGTAGAACGAGCACACGACTGGTTTGTGAGTTATCTTGAAAAGCGCAAAGTTAAAGTAGTAATATCAAATGTTGAATCTGAGACAAGAAAACTAACCAAATGGGTGCCTCAAGGCAGTGTACTAGGTCCTCTCCTGTTTGAAATTTACACGATTGAACTGGCAAATATACTTGAAACTCACAGAGTTAAGTTTAAAATATACGCTGATGATACACAATTCTATTTCCAAATAGAATCAGTTGATGAAGCTAAAAGAAAGATACATGAAATAATGAATGACATTAAGGCTTGGATGTTAACAAAAAAGCTCAAGCTCAATGAAGACAAAAGTGAATGTATTATTTTTGGAAATGAAAAAGATATAAAAAGAATCGAATGCTTCCAAAGAATTGAAATAGGTCAATCGATCATTGACCTAAAGAAATCTGTCAGGAATCTTGGAGTAATCATGGATGATAGACTGACAATGAACGAACATATAAATAACATGGTAAGAAATTGTAACTATCATATTAGAAACATAGCATTTATTAGTAAATACTTAGATGAAAAATCTATGGCCATACTCATTTATCACCACATATTTTCAAGAATTGATTACTGCAACTCACTGTTCTATGGCTTACCAAATTATCAGCTGAAGAAAATTCAGAGAGTATAAAACAGAGCCGCCAGATTAATAAAAGGACTACACAATAGGGAAAGAATTACCCCTGCACTAATTAAGTTACACTGGCTACCGGTAAAAGCGAGAATTGAATACAAGCTACTCTTACTAACGTTTAAGATACTGAACCAAAATGAACCAAAATATCTAAAAGAATGCCTGAATAAACTAGAACTAGGAACAAATGTTAACACAAGACACATGAGTGACAAACATAGGCTATCTGAACCAAGAACAAATAGTAAATTTGGTGAAAGGGCTTTTAGCTACTGTGCGCCTAGACACTATAATAAACTGCCAACTGAAATGAAGGACCTAAAGGGAGCAATTGAATTTAAGAAGAAACTAAAGACATTACTTTTCACAAGATCATATGATTTGGAAGATGCTACAATCAAAGAATTGTATAAGTTATAATGAAAATGTTTCGTTAGATGATTAATATGGACCCGCCCGAGTAGTTCACTCGACTTCAGTGGAGGGTTGGATTTAAACCCAAAACAAGTAAACAAGTATATATATATATATATATATATATATATTTACGCACACACACACACACACACACACACATATATATATATATATATATATATACATATAACATATTTCTGTCTCAAGATCCAAACACATATGTTCAAATCATGAGTGGGGTAGATGTACTTCCCATATATAATTCTCACTGGTCTATTTATATTAAGAAATATTTGTGACTTGACACTAAAAGCAAGAAAGCCCAATCCAGTTTTATACCAAACATATATATATATATATATATATGTGTGTGTGTGTATACTGTATATATATATATATATATATATAAGAGAGAGAGAGAGAGAGAGAGAGAAGGGAGAGAGAGAGAGAGAGAGAGAGAATGTATGTTTGTATTTCAGTGATCAACAACTTAGTATTGCCAAGGAATACTGAGATCGAACCAAGAAAGGGAAAACGACCGCATATTTTAAATTTTATGACAAACTGAAGATATAGAACAATATATACATTATATTGGGTTGCAGTCATAATTGAAAAGGAAACTGAAAAGGAAACAAGTTGAACAACCTAATGCCAACAGACAAATTTACACCACTGTCATATTCTGGGAACGTTTCCATCATGCAAAGATACCATACAAATGCTTATCAGCCACCAAATATCACTTTCTCTTATGTCCCGATCAACTCCTGGTGTCTTTCCATCCCTTCCATGGTGGAAAGATGTATGTTAGAAGAAAATGAGGGTTGAATGGAAGAAATTCTCAATAGCTGCTCCATAAAAATGTTTGCCGTTATCCTAAGTATATAACATCATAAGAATAAGTCACCATAACAATAAAACCCCAAATTTAAGAAAAAGTACTTTAGTTACAAAATCAATTATTGGTTGGAGTAACTTATAGATACTATTATTTTTTTCTAGTGGTTCTCACTAAAATTTTGAACATTTGATATTTTTGAGCGCTAAGAATATCAAAATAAATAAATAATAATAAGGTCCGAGTAAAAGCAAAGATCAAAACAACTAATCATGTACAAAAGAGCAGACTCAAAATAGGTCTACGCTTAGGGTTCGTCAACATGATTAGATTTTTGGAATTCAATGATTATTACCCATCCTCCACCCACCCACATCTGTACCAAGAATAGTATAAACCACCCTACAGGTATTGAAGAAAAATCAATTATGTTTACTTTGATAATATTATCATTACTGGTTGGGCTCTACAACCCCTTATTTGGAAAAGCGGGATACTATAAGCCCAAAGGATCCAACAGGGAAAAATAGCCCAGTAAGGAAGGGAAATGAATAGACTGAAATAGAAATAATGAACAATATAAAATATTTTAAGAACAGTAACATTAAAATAGATCTTCCATATATAAACTATAAAAACTTAAAACAGTGGAAGAGAAATAAGATAGAAAAATATGCCAGAGCAAGAGAACTCTACCCAAGGCAGTTAAAGGCTATGGTACAGAGGCTATGGCAATACCCAAGAATAGAGAACAATGGTTTGATATTACAATGACAGAATGTGAAAATAAAATGCTAACAACCAACCTTATAAAGGTTTGAATAATGACCCCAGAAAAGCTTCCATAATGCCAAATGGTTAATTCTCGGTAGACGTTTTGTCTTAAGATATATGAATGTTACTAATTAGCTTTCTTATACTAACCAATTCTGAAGTAGATTATTGCAGTAATAGATCAAATCTAAAAAAATACATTATCTATAAAATTAATTAATAACTGGACTTACAGACACTCTTATGTTTCCAGCTGGTTCTCAACGTTTCCTCTAAATTTTAATAATATTTTTCAAACATTAAGTAAATTAACTGCGCCCTAAGAGATCGGTACATTACTTTTTTAGCTATCTTTTTATGGTAATTAATTCTGAGGTAGATTTTCACGTGATGAATCTAATTGGAATAACATCATCAGATAAGGGGGGAGGGATTTTTCTTTTCACTCTGCACACATCACAGTATTATTATCATTATTATTATTACCTGCTAAGCTTCAACCCAAGTTGGAAAAGCAGGATGCTATAAGTACAGGTTCCAGCAGGGGAAACATAGACCAGTGAGGAAAGGAAATAAGGAAATAAAAAACTACAATAAAAGTAACGAACAATTAAAATAAAATGTCTTACGAACAGGAACGATACTGAATTAGATCTTTCATATATATATATATATATATATATATACATATGTATATATATATATATATATATATACATACATACATACATACATATAAACAGGAGGAAGAGAAATAAGATAGTGGTACTTCAACCACTAAAACTTCTCTTTATCTTTTGTTGACTTTAAATTTTACTGAATTTAGCCAATGTCCCTTACTGGAAATTATTATTTCATGAAATATCTTCACTAACCTTTAATAGGATATTTATTTATCCTCATCATCACCTCCTACGCCTATTGAAGCAAAGGACCTCGGTTAGATTTCGCCTAGTCATAGACTGACTAATTCATACATAGAGGATTCATTGGCTAAATTCATCACAAGAATAGCCGAAATATCTATTATTCATCATTATATCATAGATCTAAGAGTATTCTGTTCTATACCGAATTCTTATTTTCATTTTTTTTATTTTTTTTTTTTTTTTTTTGTACTGGAATTTTCAATATTTTCATTACTACAAGAACCTCGTGAAAAAAAAAACATAATTAAAACCATGTAATTTTTATTTAAGGATGTTTTAATCATTTATCTACGGCACGTGAAAGAATAATATTCATTTGTAATAACTTTGGTACAGAGAAGAGTTAACCCTCAAGGTGTGTAATCGTGAACGGAATTTAATCAAAATGCTGGATATTACGACTTCAATTTCATTATAAGCGTTAAGTCCTCTCGGCACTATCCAGTTACTCAAGATATTATCATCTATTCAAAGATTCAAAGTTATTCCCGGAATAATAAAAGGAGAACTTCCGCCTAATAAAGTCACATTTCCAAAAACAAAAAGCAGCAGCAGCAGCTAAGCTATATAAATAATACAGTCGAACATGTAACCATCGTTATAACTAAAGATGTTTAACATTCTGCAAATTTGATAGAAAACACTGTTAAAAAAGAAAAAAAAAACGTAATTCTAACCGTAGTATTCTCCGCAAAAAAATATACTGTTCTCAGCCGTATTTCAGTGAAACACAGCCGACCGTAATTTTACCATACTACGTTATTATCTTTTACGGGTTGGTGACCGTAATATCACCCCCTAACGTCAATATATCCGTTTTAAAAACGGTAAATGTCAGGCAATATTTATTCCAAAAATTTCACAGGTTTTCCAGCAATTTTAAAAAAGTGTACGTCAATATATCCGTTTTTGAAACGGCAAATGCCCGACAATGTTTATTCCAAAAATTTTACCTTTTTCCGTCAAATTTTCAAAAGTGTATATCGGTACCTATTTTATAATTCTCCCAAATTATTAACATAAATGCCGAGCAGACACTGAAACATCCCTATCCCTGCATCACTTCTACAATCACGATGTCGCAAGACATTTTCTGTCTTTTGGAGGCCAACATTTAAAAATGTATATGTGAGATTTCCTGACCTTGTAAAAACTGGGTGAAAGAAAAATGTAGATACGTGCACGAAATTGTTATTTCGGCGATAGAGAGAGAAAGAAGGACCTTAATATTCACGAAGAGAAGGCCTTGCTTTCAAGATATGATTAAAAGACATAGCATGCGTGTGTGACATACAATTTTCTTCCTATAACTTAATGCATGACTGACAATATACCATTTATTTAAAAAATTTCACTTGTACAAGTATTTAATTTTCGTCTTATTGGTGATATCACCGGGCACCAATAACACCTTTCCTTTCGTGACCACACGTATAATACATATCTTATGATCATCACACGTCAGCTGTCGTGATTTCTACACACCCATACACAAACACACACAAATATATATATATATATATATATATATATATATATTCAGATACATGCTATACTATATTTACATAAAATAATATAAATATCTACAATATATGCAATACGTAATATATATACATATATATATATATATATATATATATATATATATATATATATATATATATATACATTCTGTATACATCTATTCTTATGGCATCTCATTCATCCATCTTTAGGTATCTCATAAGATTTTCTATCAATATTTCATAGACCGGAAACCACCAACTCCCCCCCCTCTCTAAACCGCCAACCCCCCCCCCCCCCCCCCCCTTATCTCTCTCTCTCTCTCTCTCTCTCTCTCTCTCTCTCTCTCTCTCTCTCTCTCTCTCTCTCACATGCATACAAACACATGTGCGAGATCGATTGTGAACGTGCATAGATATTATCGGTAATAAAGACACGATAACACGGAAGAAATCATTATCTTGCATACGTTCTTTGGTTACTGATAGGTAGTTCAGGGCAATAAATAAAAAAGAAAAAAAAAGAATAAAAAATTCTGAGACATTTCTTACATATTAGCTTTAATTTATCAATACCTATAGTTTTATAAGCGATTGAACAATCCTATCGACTAAAATGAATAAATAAAATTTAAAACCAGTTGATTAAAATAACTACTCGAACAATGAATCATTAAATAAATCAATGAAAAAATTGCGAGTAATAAATTGAACACACTCGTGAAAAATTAATTCATACTTTCACCCAAAAATTATTTCCAAGAATTACAGGTTCGTCGCAGACACCTTGACCTGGTTTCCACCGAAATTTCATTAAAATCTAACGGTAAAACGCTGAGCTGTCCTGCTAATTGGATAAAAAAAACTCAGAGAGAAAATCTAATCACCAGCTACTTCCAACTATGTTGGTGGGGGACAACAATTCGACTCCTCACTACAGTTTAATGGTTTAAAGGTCACTCATGAATGGCAGAGCCTAGGGCCAGTGACAATGACCTAGCAGGACAAGACTCTAGAGACTGACCATACATTCATAAGTTCAGCACCCAAGGCCCCTCTCCAGCCAAGCTGGGACCAGGGAGGGCCAGTAAATGGCTGCTGATGACAGATTTAAAGGTTTCTCGGCCACTCATGAATGGCAGAGCCAAGGGCCAGTGACAATGCTTTAGCAGGACAATACCCTAGAGACTAACCAATATATACATATGAATAGTGCCTAAACCTCTTTTCCATCCAAACTAGGACCAGGGATTGCAAGGCAATGGCTGTTGATAACTCAACATGTAAACCTATATGCTCCTCAACCCCCCCCCCCCCCTTCAATCTTACCTCACAAGGATGGTGGGATTACAGATACTACTGGAGACTATCGAGCTTGAGCAGGTCTCGAACTCCAGTCCAGCTGATAGCCATGCAGGGACGTTTCCATTACGCTACCACGGGCTAAAAATAATACACATTATCGTAGGTATTGAGGGACCCTAAAAGTCTGTAATAGACTAGACTGTCAAAATGTGCGTTAGTTTTATTAGTTAGTACCCATGGAATAATGAATATATATATATATATATATATATATATATATATGAATAGGATATATGAGACAATAAATCAGGTTTAATGGAGATAAACATCTGTAATTGTGCGATAGGATTTTCATGATAAGAATTTGAAAAGGATTCAGAATTAATCTAATTTCTACTTCGATCAAACAGCATCAGGCAAAACGGATTTCTAAGGGCAATTTCTCACGGTATGGGGAAATACACGAAATAAACACACAAACACCAATGGAAAGCAAAACTAGTAATTATTTGTCATCACTTCTTCAAGATTTTTCAAGTAAAGTAGCATATAGTATTATACAAATACAGTAGTATTTATAACCCTCACCAGGCCACGGCTTATCACATTTATTGTTATAACTAATCCATGAAGAATTCTTTATCTTTTATACTGAGCTATGAAACTCTCTTCCCTTGATTCATATTTATATACTGTACTACTAAAGAAGCTCTCTCTCTCTCTCTCTCTCTCTCTCTCTCTCTCTCTCTCTCTCTCAACAGTCTGACAACATCTGAGCATCATCTTCCCCGTCCCATTAGTTTTCTCCTATATATATATATATATATATATATACTGTTTTACTAAAGATGCCTCTCTCTCTCTCTCTCTCTCTCTCTCTCTCTCTCTCTCTCTCTCTCTCTCTCTCTCTCTCTAAACATTAAGGGGAACTCTAAGCATTATCTTCCCCGTCCCATTAGCTTTTACACGGAAATAATTAGCCTTAGTAGCTTTAAAAGTCAACTCAAATTACTAATTCGGTTGCTATAATTGGCAATACACTTCCTCAACAGCATTCATAAGCCATTCTCCATCAGATTTGGTCCTGATAGTCCTAAGATAGAAAGAGTTGGTGGCTTAACACCATCTGACTAAGACACTTGATGTTCCCACGGATTGCAAAAGGTAGGACCATCATTTCACCCAGAGAGATGTTTATGTCCACAGGCTTTATTAATCCTGTCAAGTGAAGAACAACGGTCGGGGTAGACACAATATGTGATACCAATATTGGGGAGATGGGGTTAAGGACGAACAAACAACCTTCAGATCTTGATGTGATTATGTATTCTTATCGTTGCTGAATAGATAAATATAAACTTTACTGAAATATATTTCATTTCATTTAAACGACCTATTTATCAGGCACAGAATAGTCCAAATACATTTAGGTACTGTATCTTTTATCATCATCTATCAGTGCGAAGCAAAAGTTTTGTAGATCCTCTATTGATAGCTCCACAGACACTCTTTTTCATAAGTATACATATGAATATAACAATTCTGATTAATAGACTGATTAATACAACATAAAACACTACTAGGGAAATTCATGCCTAAATTACTATTACAACTCTGATAAAATAAAATTTCCCATTGCATATGCAGATGATGCTACTCTATTTGCATCATTTGAATCATGAATGTAAAACTGGGTGCTGAATCCCTTAAAAGATATCTAGCTTAAATGACTACATGGTGCTTATTATGGGAGATAAAGTTGAACCGTATCTAAAATAAAAGTATTATTGTTAGCAGGTTATGGGTAGCTACTTTTCAATTCAACAGGAAACATATCAGGCTATTTTTTCTTCAAGTGCCCCCCAAAAAACTGCATAGTTAAAAGTCTGTACTGAGGAAATTTTAAAATTCTTTCATTTTACTTTGTTTCGAGTTCTATTCTCCAGTCTAGTTTTTATCCTAATCGTAATTTGTTGGGCGAAAACATGCAGTCTAATAAACGTCTTATTCTTGGTCTGGATATTAACCTCTGCCACTATCGTTCAGTTAGTTCTCTGTGTATGCTGCAAAAGATCTTTCATAATTCTGACCATAAGTTGATGGATGCCTGGGTGTTAGAGAGAGAGACTTCCAATTCACCCCTGTTTCTAGACGACAAGTATCTGGGACTCAAAACCGGTCAAATATTCAACTAACTATGGTTGAATATTTGAACGGTTTCGCACTCCCAGACACCTATCGTTCAGAAAGGGGTGAAATGGAAATCTCTCTGAAACACCCAGACATCAACAAAGTGACCGTACAATCCTGTTATTGGTACTAGGTACTCAGTTAATCCTAACCGTCTTGCATTTTCCAATATATGGCTCAATTCTGCACAGTATTCTAGAAGTTTTATTCCGGCTATGAACAGAAAGCGGTATGATCTTCCTGATCTGACGGTTGAATCGGTGAAATTTCAAAAGTTCAAACTTACTGCAAATGCTTTTCTGTTAAGAAGGTTAACATAAGTCTCGTTTCATAGTCTATATAGGAGTGATCTATTTAAACGTTGTTACCTATCTTAACATATTTTGAATTTATTATCATTATTTCTCCTATATAGATTATTCGTTACTTCTCTATTTACTTTCGGCAGGGGGTTGCTTTCCCTGCTGGAGCTCGTAGGCTTGACGCATCTTGCTTTTTCAGGTAGGGTTGTAACTAGGCTAGCAATAAATAATGAAGATAATAACATACCTAGCATTTACATTAATCAGAGAGAGAGAGAGAGAGAGAGAGAGAGAGAGAGAGAGAGAGAGAGAGAGAGGAGGGGGGGGGTTGGGCTGAGAAAAAAGACTAAAAGAACAATCATCCCAGTTGATAATGGACTTTAGTTCCCATACATTTATATTCTAAGAACAAAATTCTCACAACCAGGCCTTTGGTTCCAAGATTATACATTGATATGTAAACGTTAATAAAAACTATAACAAGGAAACGAGACAACATGAAATAACTGAACAATAATATGTGTAACAGAAGAAAGGGGGGAAAGGAGAACAATAACGACATAAAACAAAATAAAAAAAGAAACCTCAGAGTACAGACCTACGTCATGGTATCTTATTTCGGTCGACCTTTTCCTTGACCTTGGCCTTTGACCTACGACTTTTACAACTAAATCACTTTCACGTCTTAACATAACAATTAATCCCTGAAAGTTTCACTACACTATGAGTAAAATAGAACAATCTGAGAGTGTAGACCTCCACCACGGCAGCTTATTTCGGTCAACCTTTTCTTTCACCTTGACCTTTGACAAAAGATTTTCAAAATTGAATCACTTCCACGTCTCAACATAATAATTAATCTCTGAAAGTTCCACTACCCTATGAGTAAAATAGAACAATCTAAGAGTGCAAACCTCCGCCACAGCAGCTTATTTCGGTCGACCTTTTGCTCGACTTTGACCTTGACCTTTGACCTAGGACTTTCAAAATCGAATCACTTCCACGTCTCCCAACATAACAATTAATCCCTGAAAGTTTTACTACTCTATGAGGAAAATTGCGGCCAGGAAATTGTTCACAAACAAACAAACATTGGCGAAAACATAACCTCCTCCCAACTTCATTGTCGGAGGTAATTATTATTGCTAATGACATGATCATTATCACACCTGCTGCTCCTCACAATCAAACAAACAAACAAACAGGGACGAAAACATAACCTCCTCACAACTTCGTTGGCGGATGTAATAACATAAAGCGGATGTAATAACTTAAAAAAAAAAAAACAAGAAAAATTACACGCCTTAATATGATATGAATCACAGTTTCACAGTAGAATTCACACGGGGTACTTAAACCACGCGAATTATGACATGTAATTGTATACGTCGGTAAAACGAGAATAAATACCGAGTCAGCAATCTATCGTGGCGTAATTAAATCTGAGATAACGGCCTTGTTAATTATAGTCTGTGTGATTAACAGTGGGATGGTTTTTAAGGCCTCCTGTTTTTGTCAGAATATGATGAAATCCTATCACCTTTCAGAGAACATTTCTGTCAAATAAAATGCAAGGTACGTGCCTGGTATTTCATTTTAAAAAATTATTGGTGTTGCGTTTTTCTCCATATTAATGTTTTTTCATTATTATTACAGCATCATTATAATTTTCAAGGTAATGCTATTTCTACTATTACTTCTACCAATAATAGCAGCAGCAGCAGTAGTAGTAGTAGCAGTAGTAGTAGTAGTAGTAGTAGTAGTAGTAGCAGCAGCAGTAGTAGTAGTAGTAGTAGTAGTAGTAGCAGTAGTAGTAGTAGTAGCAGTAGTAGTAGTAGTTGTAGTAGTAGTATATTGTTACCTTCATCACTGTAGTTTATCACCCTCCACACTATTTTTATCATTAACACTATCATCACTCTTATTATCATTAATATTATAATCTGAAATAGTAGTTCAGTTTTATTAATAAGGTGTTTTTTTGGGGGGTAACAACTAATACTTCAGCATTTTCCTTATTATTATCATTATAATTTTCATAAGTGAACATTTATAAGAGAAGAGCAATACAATAAGTACCAACCTAAGGTCGTTATGCACCACCTCAAGGAAACTTCATTCTGTTTACTCACATAGGTAATATGTTGGCTAGGACACCAGCCACCCGTTAAGATACTACCGCTAGAGTTGTGGGGTCTTCTGACTGGCCAGACAGAACTACGTTGGATCCTTACCTCTGGTTACAGTTCACTTTCCCCTTTTCTAAAAATACACCAAATAGTATGGCCTATTCTTTGCATATTCTTCTCTGTCCTCATACACCTAGCAACACTTAGATTACCAAAGAATTCCTCTTCACCCAATGGGTTAACTGCTGCACTGTAATTGTTCAGAGGCTACTTTTCTCTTGGTAAGGGTAAAAGAGACTCTTTAGCTATGGTGAGCAGCTCTTCTAGAAGGAAACTCCAAAATCAAACCCATGTTCTCTAGTCTTGGGCAGTGCCATAGCCTGTGTACCATGGTCTACCACTGTCTTAGGTTAGAGTTCTCTTTCCTGAGGGTACACTCCGGCTCACTATTCTACATTATTTCTATTCCTCTTATTTTGTCAAGTTTTTATAGTATATGTAGAAAATATTAATTTTAATGTTGTTACTGTTCTTAGAATATTATATTTTTCCTTATTTTCTTTCCTCTCTGGGCTATTTTCCCTGTTGAGGCCCCTAGGCTTATAGCATCCTGATTTTCCAACTAGGGTTGTAGCTTAGCTAATAATAATAATAATAATAATAATAATAATGATAATAATAATAATAATAATAATAATAGTAATAATAATAATAATAATAACCAATGGTGAAAGAAGTGGAGTTAGCCTCTAGATGGACGGCAGTAAATATATGCCTGAATTTCAATATTATTGAGTATAATATATATGGATCAGAATTGATAATTCTAAGAACCCAATTTCCTCGTATGATTTGGCACTAAAATTCCATAAAATCAACTTTAATAGGACCTTTGCATCATTTTATGACGTCAAGAAATTATTGAAGTGTAATTAGTTCACCAAACTTTCAACTGGGTTCCACAAGGCACTAAAATAGCTGGAAGACCCAGGCTTACATGGTTGAGGACTATGAAACGTGAAGTAGAATATAAATGGAGTATTGATTTAAAAGCTCAAAATAGAGAAGACTGGCGAAATAAACATAGGCCCTTGGAGTCAATATGCGTAGGAGGAGATGATTATGATAATGCATTTCCATAGGGGACCAAAGACAGTTACAAGAACACGAAATGACTTTACGACTGACATGTGACATTCAAAAAGTTTTACATGAAATGTGTGGCAGTAATAAAAAAAAAGAGCTGAGAGAACTATTTTCAAACATTTATATTCTTTAGAAAACATCTATTTATATTTTCAAAAGAGAAAAAATGTCTGCAAATTGGTTAATATTTGGCCGTTTTGGATTCCATTTCTTGAGTGTATTCTGCTCTTCCGGGAATAAAACGAATAAATAAGAAATAAAAAGAAATGAAAAGATAGAGTAAACGTTTCCTGGAACGTTTCCTGGAAGCCACGCACTTACTTATATAGACCAGTATGCCCTTGTAAACTTCGGAATATTTAATTTTTTCCCGTGAAAGAATCCCAGACTCAAAGGCCCTTTCGAATCTATTACGGATATAATAAAATTGTTTTCCTTACTTGAATCAATTGAACTTTAAAAGTCGAAACTTGCAGCGAATGTTTTTATGATGAACAGGCTCACATGTCTCCTTTTATAGTTTATCTTTGAAAATTCTAATGTTATTGTTCTTAAAATATGTTATTCTAATTGAATATTACTTCTCATGTAGTTTATTTATTTACTTATTTACTTTCCTCACTGGGCTATTTTTACCTATTTGAGTACTTGAGTCTATAGCATCCTGCTTTTCCAACTAGGGTTGTAACTTAGCTACTACTACTACTAATAATAATAGCAGTAGTAGTAGTAGTAGTAGTAGTAGTAGTAATCCGGAAGGTAGTTCTAAAATAAAAAACATTTCAACAATTCATTCTATCCTTAAATATCATATTTTCAAGAACAAATTGTATAAATTCCTATTGTTTCATAACCCATCATTTGAGGTCGCAAGTTGAGAAACAAATTTATTTTTGCTTACCAATAAATAAATTAGTTTTCCATTCAAAATCGCTACCCTCTTAAATGTATAAAAATTCTTAATCCTTAATATATAAAATAGAATAATAAAAAGCCGTATTTTAATGCATGGAAGATGAGCTTACCAATTTTCTCTTCAAAATCACTACCTTCAGTGATGTAAAAAATTTCTTAATCAATATATATCATAGAATGAAAAAAGAACCGCATTTTAATGCTTGGAAGATGTAAAGGACGACTCAACTCCATGCAGGTGTTTAATTATCTCGAGAAAAAAAATATGAGCAATGAACAATCAGAAAACCGTAATATTTACAGATCTGCGCAAACAAGTCTGATTAAACAAAACAAATTAGATCCCTTTTTATGGAAGCTCTCAAAAGAGGTCTCAGTGAATCCTCGAGTAGGTGACGTGAGACGTGGTGTAAATATTTAAAGTCTCTCTCTCTCTCTCTCTCTCTCTCTCTCTCTCTCTCTCTCTCTCTCTCTCATGGAAGAGATCCGATGGAGGTGGAATTCCAGCAGTGGCGTTCATCTATAATTACCAATCTCTCTCTCTCTCTCTCTCTCTCTCTCTCTCTCTCTCTCTCTCTCTCTCTCTCTCTCTCTCTCTCTCCTAAGGTCTCATGAAAAAGTGATGAGGCCCACGCAATAGCATCTGTAGCATTCATCCGCATTTAAGATAAGATAAGATAAGATAAGATAAGATAAAAATGCAAAAGTACAAACATATGAAAAATTACATTTCTTAACAATAAGATTTGAAAATAATTAAAAACAAAAACTCAGACATTTTTTAACTATTTTACATAAAAACCCAACCAGGAGCACAGGGTGCACTTGGCCACGCTATTCTTTGTTTCCTTATTTTCTTTCCTCACTGGGCTATTTTCCCTAATGTAGCTCTTGGGCACATAGCATCAAGCTTTTCCAATTAGGGTTATAGCTTACATAGCAGCAGCAATAATAATAATAATAATAATAATAATAATAATAATAATAATAATAATAATAATAATAAAAATAATAATAATAATAATAATAATATTTTTTAGCTAGAGGGTACACTCGGTGATACTAAGCTATCTAATTTCTCTTCTTCTTGTTTTGTTAAAGTTTTTATAGTCTATATAGAAAATATTTATTTTAATATTGTTACTGTTCTTAAAATATTTTATTTTTCCTTGTTTCCTTTCCTCACTCGGCTATTTTCACTACTGGGCCCCCCTGGGATTAGAGCATCCTACTTTTCCAACTAGAGTTGTAGCTTAGCAAGGATTAATAATAATAATAATAATAATAATAATAATAATAATAATAATAATAATATATATTCATATCTTGTCGACAAACTTCTTGCAGAATCATAAAATTATGTGCAATTTTTGTAGCACACAAACAAGTTACTCCTTTAGTTATATATAATTCTTAAATTTTCATTATCCTTTGGTATTCTGACGTGGATGCCATTTGCAATTCCCGATGTATTTTCATCCCTGAAAAACATTCCACCAGGGGAAACAAACGCAATAATACAACCAGACTTAACTAACCCTCTTGGGATGCCATGTCCTTGTATTATTATTATCATAATTATTATTATTATTATTATTATTATTATCATTATTATTATTATTTTCACTTGCTAAGCTACAACTTTATTTGGAAAAGCAGAATGCTATAAGCTCAAGAACCCCAATAGGGAAAATAGCCCACTGAGGATAGGAAACAATGAAAAATAAAATATTTCAATAACAGTGACCACATAAGTTGAGTACATGTTTCATCGTATATCAAGGTAGTATTAGTCTCCATGAGCCTCTGGGACACGTTACATGATAACGTAAACTCACTATGTTACACAGTGAGAAGGACAAAGTGTTCCTGAAGGAAATTTGGACTGTTGTCTGTTATATATATATATATATATATATATATATATATATATATATATATATACATGTATATATATATATATATATATATATATATATGTGCACATTTATAAAAAGCTGCAGCATCCCCAAAGTAGGAAAAAGGGACTCAAAACGTTTTTTTTTTCGATTGCGTGTACATAGTGTTTGTTTATATATATATATATATGTATATATATATATATATATATATATATATATATATATATATGTATATATATATATGTACTTATATATATATATATATATATATATATGTATATATACTTGAAATACATACATACATATATATATATATATATATATATATATATATACACATGTA
>NC_090737.1:83030336-83047836 GCF_036898095.1 Palaemon carinicauda | reverse complement strand
TCCATGTCGTTTAGTGAGGAAACCGAGCTATTTTCTTTTTATAACCCCTTCTCCCCTCTTCAACATATCTTGCTAATTATTGCTTTCGCAGAATTTAAATAACCACCTAATTTCTGTGCAAGAAGGTGAGAACTGCAGGATTACATTATATTGGAGTAAATGGAGAGCGTGGTGTTCTATACTATTACCAAAATTTTTATAAAATACCATCCTTATACGTCTTCAACTCTGTAGGTGGTATATCAGTAAGTTTGCACTAAGATTTAAGGAATTTATATTTTAAGTTTTCTATATATGTTCCTTTGAATAGTTTGGGAAAGTGATTCAAAATATAATTTCAAAGTTCATCTAACTAATGGTTCTCTTATTTATCTATCAGGAAGTAAGTTTTGGAGGTCGCTTCTCCTAGTTTCTTCTGAGAAAGTCCTTCATTTACCTTCTAAGATACTCGGGGCTCTTTATGTGGTCCTATCACATAGGGGTACCTTGTGCTCTACAGGACCTACAACATCGCTTTACGATGTACATTCTTCGGTGTTTAGCACATCGCCCAACATAGTCCCTCTGTAAAAATCACATGATCGAAGCAATTGAAAAAGCTTAGTGTTTCTTGAAGTCTTTAAATCTTCTGTCTCGGTTCCTATTTGCTTGTGGCCATTAGGGGTGAGTAAGTGTTTGGCATTCTAAAATTATATTGATGTGACCAGGTTTGGGACCTGAAGTGTAATTTGTGGCTTCTTTCCTGAACTAAGGTTTTTTAGATTTGTAGTCATCGTAGTAGTGACCGAATAACAAATACTCACTAAAAATGCTTGCTGCAGAGTACTCTTGACTTTCTTAGATCCCTTTTAACTACTTGTTGTCTGAACGTAAAGTTTTTATTTTAATATTTTAATACTTTTCGATTGTTTCAGCAGTTGGATACCATTCGTGTCTTTATTCAGTTAAAAATTATTTCGGTTTCTCGTGTAATTTTCCTCCTATCAAAACCTGCTATTAAATCTTTTATTGGTGCTATTAATTTGGGTAACGTAACAAGCATACTTTAGAAGCTTAAACTTGAAGTGAATTTTACGTTGAACAGGCTGACGAGTCTTTAAAGTTTATGTATAATACCAATATTCTAATGGTCTTGATTAGTTAAATATTGTACCTTAATTACTTTTCAAATAGCTTTTATTTCCATAATTCACTGGGCTACTTTGCCTATTTAAGCTCTTGGGCTTATAGCATCCTGCTTACCAGACCAGGGTTGTAATTTAACTAGTAATAATAAATGTCTAAGAGGGTATAATTTGCCAAACATTGACTAATTAATGCAGATATATAAACACATCTCCAAAACCAACTAGTGAAAATACATCAATATCAACTCCTTATCTCAAACAATATATGGACCAAACAAACTAAAATTCATAAAAGATTAAAGTATAGTTTTATAAGAAATGCGACAAGAACAATAAACAGAGAATCTTAAAATGATGGGTGTAAAGAAACCAGATATTCACGAAAAGAATATGATCTCAAGCAAAACACTAACACCAATTTGACAAATTAAGAATACCGTTCTTTGCTAATGCATCCTACGCCCGTCAATCAAACTAGAAAGATGATATCTTTAACATGCGTTTTTCATTGTTTATTCTCACGCGCTTTTAATGATCCAAGGGTACAAACTACGTCGTACAATTGTTTTTACTTTACACTGCTAATAACTATTCTCAATATTAGCACTTTTAAATAGAAAAAAATAGTGATGCAGCGATACGGTGGTACAAACTGAATAATTTAAGGTTTCTACTATGTCGCTAGTAATTTAAAAACTCAATAAATTACCTTCAACATCACTTCTATTTTTAAATAAAGGTGAATTTCAATGGAAGTCTCGGACATTATCTTCTCTTTAATTTCTAATTTTACTGTACTTCAGTATTAATAAGGGGAAAGATGCCACACTTGAAAGATATCAAAATAGGGTTTTTCTTAATTCCTTCTTTTACCCGATCAACTTGGTGGTCTCAAATCATACTGTATTCAACGAGTACGTTTCAACCCTGAACACTTGAAGGAATATTGCTGATAAGACAATAAACAATATCTAAAACAATTTTTTTTTCTGTTATTAATGTCGGTCGTTAATAACCAAAGACTTAACCTAGACGAGAGTTAATGAAACAAACATTGAATTAAAATGCCCCTATTTCAGTTTAAACTTTATTAGATTTATCATTACTTCCTAAACTACGTAAGTTGGTCCCCTCCACCGACCCCCTTTCCCCCCAAGTGGTGGAATCAATTGGGTGACCTCAAAAACCATCTTTTCAGGTTCAGGTTTCATTGATTATTTGTAAAGGACAGGATAATGCCCAAGAGACTAAATATACACACATAAATGATCGGCGTCCAAGATTTAAAGGCCACTCATGAATGGCAGAGCAAGTGGACAGTGACATTGACCTATCAAGCAGGACATTGCCCTAAAGACTGACCACATATACATATGATCAGCGTCTAACCCCCTCTCCACCCAAACTAGGGCCAAGGAGGGCCAGGCAACGGCTGCTGATGACTCATCAGATAGACCTATAAGTTCACCTAAACCCACCATCCTTAGCACGCAAGGATGGTAAGGTTGCAGCGACCAAAGAAACTAACGAGTATGAGCAGGACTCTAACCTCAGTCAGGGACGTTACCACATTGGCCTCTGCAATTGTGAATTATAAGTTTGTCTTTTTCGTAGGCTCAACTTCATTGATTTGCTGTTTTTCTTCAAATTATCAGCTATTGTCTCAAACTAATTCTGCATTGATTGTATTTTTATTTAATTCTATTAAAGATTTTCTAGACTGTTCCACGCGAATAATCGGAGGCTTTAAGTATTAATAAAGACGGACTAAGAAATGTGAAGAGATCAGTAGAAACGGTACTTGGGACTCTCCATCTCTTTCTCTCTCTAATGTGTTGGTATAAAATAACTTTTTAAATCTTGCAGCTGTACTCAGAAATTCTGATATAGCCAAAAAGACAAATATTAACTTTAGTCATTTTTTTATATACAGTATATATTAAACAGATAATTTCATAATTTGTCAAAGATCAACTTCCAAACCGAGGAGAAGGATGTCAAGATGCTTAACGTATGGTTTCTATTTTACAGATAATAAATCTGTGGTCTCTATTTTGATGTCGATCTGTAACCTAATTCTCGTAAATGAAATATTTAGCTTCCTGATTTTACGATATGAAAAAAAAAAAAAAAAAAAAAAAAATTTTAAAATTAAAATAATTTATACAGTAAACATTAAATCAAGAGAAAAGGATAATTGGAGCGTTGAAGTAATTTACAAAAAATAATCAAAACCAAAAAACTTTTCGTGAAAAAATATTTCACGAATATGAAATAAAGATAAATTATAAACACAAAATAAAGATAAAAGGATAATCAGAACGCTCGTCATTTATAAAAATATAATAAAAAAAAACAAAATCTTTTCATGAAAAAATAATTCACAAATATAAAAAAAATAAAATATAAAAATTGAATAAAGAGAAAAAGATAATCGGAACGTTTTAGTAATTTACAAAAATGGAATCAAAACCCAGAAAAATTTCATGAAACGATAATTCACAAATATACAAAAAAAAAAAAAAGAGATAAATTATAAAAACAGGATAAAGAGAAAAATATAATCGGCATGGTCAAGTCATTAAAAAAAAATGAAAACCAATAAAACTTTTCATGAAACAATAATTCACAAATATACAAAAAATAAAAAAAAGGTCAATCATAAAAAGAGGATAAAGAAAAAAATATAATCGGGAGACTCGAATCATTTAAAAACAAAAGATGAAAACCAATAAAAATTTTCTTGAAACATTAATTCACAAATATTCAAACAAAGATAAATCATAAAAACAGGATAAAGAGAAAAAGATAATTGGAACGCTCAAGTCATTTACAAATATATAATCAAAACCATAAAATCTTTTCATGAAACAATAATTCACAAATATAAAAAAAAAAAAAATGATAATAAAAAATAAAAACAGGATAAAGAGAAAACCAATAAAATATTTTCATGAAAAAATAATTCACAAACACACAAAAAAATCTATATAAATATACTTGAAAAAAACCCAAAAGGCATCCACATTAACTCCTTGACAAACGCGACCTTAGAGCAAGCTCGAGGCCCAAATGATAAAAAGCGTCGAATATGAAGTCATTTGCATAAACACTTATATAGACGGTAAGAGATAAGAGGATGGAATATTTATGGGAGTCTTTCAGAGGCCAAGAAGAAGAAGAAGAAGAAAAAGCAGGAAGGAAGACCAGGTGGGAACCATGTCACATGGGTGGCCTGGTAAAGGAGAACGAATTAACGTGGCACTCTAGGGAGGAGGGAAGCTGGTAGGGGAAGGAGGAGATCCGGTAGGGGAAGGAAAGGAGGGTGGTAGAAAAGTTGAGGTGAGGGAGAGAAATGGGTGGTTAGATCGAGGTAGATAGGGCGGTGATGAAGATGGGAAGTGGAAGTCGTTAATTCATAGATTTCGCAATAAGGAGAGATGTGTGGTTGTTATTTCAACACACACACAAACATATATATATATATATATATATATATATATATATATATATATATATATATATATATATATATGTATGTATGTATATTTATATACACATATATATATCTATATATATACATATATATATATATATATATATATATATATATATATATATATATATATATATATACATATATTACATGGTAGTCCACATAAGGAAATTTGAAAGATAATATGTATATTTAGAAATGCTCTACAATTTCGTCCGCCACTGGACCTCTTCTTAGATCGTTTATTATTATTATTATTATTATTATTATTATTATTATTATTATTATTATTATTATTATTATTATTATATAATAACTACACACACATTATATATATATATATATATATATATATGTATATATATATATATATATATATATATATATATATATATATATATGTATGTGTGTGTGTGTGTGTATATATATATATAAGTTTATCGTCTTTCCTGCAATACTTATATGTGAGTAAAGCAATTCTCCACTCAATAACGTCTGAGTGATTCCAGCAAATGCTTTCAAACCGTTTAAAAATAAAGAGAGCGACAGTTCTCAAAGTCAAACGATATTTGGAGATTTGGACTACGGATTAATAATGCGGGAAGACCAAGGCAACTATAAGTCCCCTACGTTGAAAGATTTTTTTTTTTTTTTTTTTTTTTTTTGCACGTTGTTGGATGGAAATTCACACCGTCAGTACATTGACTCCACGAATTTACTGTGATTACTTCCTCTTGTACCTAAGCAGGGTTTAAACTTGAACATGTAGCCAAATTTATTACCTTAGATGCTGCTACATTTTACCTAGATTACCTTGAAAGTTTTCCAACTTCCTTAAATTTGAAGTTAGTAAAACCGAAATCACCTTAAAAATATCATTACCTTAAAAATTACATTGAAACAATGCAAATTGCATGAAACTAAGGTAATTACTTTAAAAGTGTAGACTCTGTACCTGAATACCTTGGAGGAATAAGAAACATACAAGTATGGTATGGGTCTTCCATATCAGGCGCACGACGGCTTTTCATTATGTTCACCCGACGTTGCTTCTCAATCGACTACTCTTCTTAAAAAGTAAAAACCCATGTTATCGTATAATCTTGGAATCAGGACTCGAAGTATAATGTTTCAGATATGTATTATATTCGCAAAAGTAAAGAAGATCGTTAAAGACAAATTAGATTGGCTTATGAACTCGATGACCCATCAAAATAAAAACTCACCTTATCCCGGCAGGACAAGATTAGAAATGAAACTATAAGAGAGATTACTGAAGTGCCATATGTGGATGAGATCATGGTGAGAGGCAGATGGAGATGCTTTGGACATGCTCTTCGCACTCCCCAAGAGAGATTAGTTCACCAAACGTTTAACTGGGCTCCACAAGGCACTAAAAGAATTGGAAGACCCAAGCCTACATGGCTTAGGACTATGAAGCGTGAAGTAGGAAATGATGAATGAAGTATTGATCTAAACGTTCAAGATAGAGACGACTGGCGAACTCTAAATGAGGCCCTTTGAGTCAATGGACGTAGGAAGAGATGATAATGGTGATAATGATTTAAGACTCCTTCTATGCTTAACCAACGCATCTAACTATACCTCTGGTACTATATCTACCCACGACTCTAATTCGTTATCTACCTATATATCTACTTATATGTCTACAATAATCCCACGCACGGCATCCTAAGACTTCCCCCTCCCCCCCCCCCCTGAGTTGAAATCCAATTAACTTCGATGGTGATTCAAGCTCTTGACGGTATCCATTTCTAAAACTGCAGGGGCGAAAGATAACTCCAAACAACCCGTCAATTGATCAACTACTCCGACCAAAGTTTAAATTGATAGATTAGATTGTTCTCGTTTTATCCAGCACTCACGGCTGGATTTCTCCATTCTGACATCCTTTAATCCCTCAACCTCAAACTGCTACACAAGATGTAGGTTAGACTGAACGAAGTTGGTGATCTTCTATTCCGTATGCTATAAGAAACTTACTAACAATTTTCTTTTAGTTGCATATTTTTTTTCAGGAATGTATATTTATAAGAGTCTGTGGAATAGACGAATCCCTAACCGACTACTAATGAAATCAGTAGTATATGCTGGAAATGAAGTATATATATATATATATATATATATATATATATATATATATATATATATATATATATATATATATATATATATATCTGGACTCAAGCCATGTCGTCCTGATGGAAGGTTCCTATTGGTAGCTTTCTAAGGGATATTTGGCTATAGTGATATTCCCAGAGAATTGACCTTTAGGTCTCCATAATTCTAACTTCTGGCGCGAATATCCTTAAAATCCCTCTTAATGATATCGCATAATATCAGGGGACGTATATCTTGATACACACGTGGCAATCTTCACCCCGAATAGTGTTTTCGTTTCGAGGAAGAAGAGTGGCGAAACTGAAGGGGAGCCATCATCAAGGTTAGCCTTCCTCCCGTACTATTACAAGGCTCCAAGATGGCGCTCATTCCTTCTTTGGTAGCGATTTTGCACAGTGGTTTTCCTTGTTATCTAACGTTCTTGATCGTTCTTGAGAGGATTTATTATACATTCTCCAGCTTCTTCGGCCTCAGGAAAGTTGAGTATTTAATCTTTACAGTGTATAATTTTTAGCTCCTGCTTCACAGTGAAATTAGTTTAATTTAATGTGTTTATGGAGCTTGGCCAGTCACCGGAAGTGCCATGTGAGGGCTGTCGTTCGTCATGCATGTGTTATTTAATCAGCAGAACGACATTCCCGGTTTTAATAGCTTTAATAAATTATGAAAGCTATTTAGGCAAAATTATACTAGAGAAAATATGATTATGCATACAAATTTCCTCTTCCTTATGTCGATTGTATACGTTACAGTTTCGGCGATTTAGGTAACCGAGATCTCGCCTGCGCTAGGCTACCTAGCCTAGGCGCTTTAGTATACTTTCATACATTATCCCCGTTTACCCTCGTGTATCGTTTTATCAATTCAACAGGAGATAGTATATCTCCTAGAATTATTTATATAACTCGATACTCGTCTCCTGTGGAGATTTAAGGGTAATCCCTCCTTCCCTTTGAGAGCCGCCATAGGCGACAACCCTATCTTGGTCTCGCCATAGAGTAGTCACTCCGGCTTGACTAGGCTCGTGTTTTCTGTCTCCCACCCTTGCCGGCGAGTATTCCGGCTTGGGTTTTCGACAGAACCTCAGAGTATTCAGTCTTTATGCCGGCGGCCGAGCTCCAGGGTGAGTAGTCACTCCCCTGCTGGCTTAGAGCTGTCGGCATAGGAGACTAAGCCTCCCTAGGCCGCACTTGAAGTGGTAGTATAATGGCGCCACCTTCTCCCCTGCGGTCTAGAAGACTAGTCCTGTGTCGGCAGACCCTAGGCTGAAGAATAGATATTCTTCTGCCACCTAGGATGGCGCCGATACTGAAACAAAGTTTCAACCCTGTGTGAAAGTGGCGGCAATCCTGCCGCCTTCTCCTAACACTTGATACAGGACCCTTTCCCTGCCCCCCTCTGTCCTTTAGCGATGGCCTAGCTATCACAATCCTGTGGTCGTCGTCCACAAACTCCCCGCTTGCCGGGTAGATTGTAGCGCCGGCCAGGCTCCTACATAGGAGGCTTAATAGCCACTCTGTCTTTCCCCTATGGACGCAAGGCTCCAGAAAAGGTTGTGCCGGCTATGACAGCTGCCGGTGGGAGACCCTTCTGCCGCTGAGTGTTCTTCAGTCCTCTCTTGGACTGCCATCCACATCCCTGAAACCGGCAGCGACCGGCAACGGATCTTGTGGCTGGATGGAAGCCTGAATGATGCATTCTTCCCTTTCATTTGAACCCTCATTCTGGAGGAAGGCAGTAAGGTTATATACCTACACCCTTATTTATTGTAAACATACATTCTAATAAGGCAGCCCTTCACTCCATGCTTTCTCTCTCTCTGTCGGCTAGTGCCCCCAGGTACTAACCCACTGCCAGCTGGACTGGTGCCGCCAGGTACTACCCAGCCAGCAACATGCTGGCCGAACCGTGCCGCCAGGTGCTAGCCAAGCCGGCAACATGCCGGCTGAACTACAGTATTTGATTATACAGTAACCAGTATATTTGCAGTATAGTATATACTACAGACAGAAATCTATAGTATATATTATACAGTAGTTATTTTCCAACATACCTTGTGTATCCTTGCACAGTCTATTGTTGACACCAATTCTACATGACGGAAAGAATTCTTTCAATACACTGATAAGTAATCAGTTGATAACTTACCCCACAATATTAAATAATTTAAGAAGGGTCAGTGTTAGTATACACTTATTCTATCCCTAGAGGTTAGAACCCTTCTCTTTTTAGTTTGCCTTGATAAGGAAACTCTAAAATCTTTAATATTGGGGGGAGGTCACAGCAATTGGTTGGACAGGAGGCACAAGTATGTGTCTTTCCTATTTCCTTTCTAGCTTACTATCCTAAGCTATAATGGTTAAAATATTAATATTTTGCATTACCTGTTTATCATATGTGATAAACAACCGCATACTCATTTAATTTTCTTTTCTTTACAGGAGGAACCACAAATGAAGTGTGAGGTGATGTTCTGTAACCACAGGAGTAGGAACTTCTGTGGTCACAAAGCGTGCAGGTCTCATGCCGCCTGCAACATTACTACTGAAACCCTGCGGTAGTGGGACCCCCAAGACTGCAACATCTGCCTGGCCTTGGTGGCCGAAGGTTTCGACGACCCCAAGTCAACGGAGTCAAGGGATGCAGCACGAGAAAAACTGCGCAAATGGGTACGAGGGTTCCAGAAGAACTCTCCGGGACCGTACCTACCTAACAACAGGATGCGTAGCTTGCTGTTCCCGAAGGCAGGTAGTGAAGCTGTTGTGCCCCAAACACGACCCGGACCTCCCTGCGTCCAGATTGCCATCGAGACGAATGTCAGTGAGGCATTGCAAGGCATGGACATCCACTTGGAGGAAAGGATGTCTGAAGTGTCCATGGACACTGAAAAGGATCTACTTAAGGATGATCCCGAGGAGCAGTCTACTCAACCTCCTGAAGAAGAAGAAGAAGTCGAGTCGGAGTCCCTTCTGTCTGTGCCGGCACTGGAGCCGACACCCTCTACATCTTCTGCTTCTACCCCTCCATTGGACAACATGAGCCAGGCAGTTTTGGCTCATCTTACGGCCTTAATGGAGAATATTCGCAAGCAAGGCGAAGCAAGGGAAGCGAGGCTCGAGAAAGAGCTCCGTAAAGCTCGAATCACCGCCTCCCGAGGGTCATTCAAGCGACCCAGAGTCCAAGACCTTCCACCCTGCTCCGAGACGAATCCCTGGAGGTACCCGGAGTTTACGCTGAAGATGGAAGCCATCCCCTTAGACAACATCCAGTTCTGGCTAAGCTTTAATGCTTACCCTGACTGCTTCATTCGACCGAAGCAGGAGCCAGCGTCAAACAAGGAGACGGGACCGAAGGAGGTCATGGTTTTTGACCACGACAAGGCAAAGGCTCTCTTATCGAGCAGCCTGAAGAAGGTGGGTTACACAAACTCGAAAGTGTCTGCCTTGAACAGGAAACACCCTACCTTTCCTGCTCCTACTTCAATAGCCTTCCCCTTTATGTCGAAGGCTTGTAAAGCTGTTGCCAAGGCAGTGGAGGCAGGCAAACTATGCCCTGCACTAGAGGAGTGTAGGCCTCTGTCGTTAGCCCTGCCCATGGAAGATAAGGAATGGAAGGAAGTCCACCTAACCTTCTCAGTAGGTAGTTGGATGCAGATATCGCGGGACAACAGTTCAGCGAAAATCTCCCGAAACTGTCAGTCTTTCTCTTGCGCAGGGAGCAAGAGACGAAGGAGAGACTTGCGGCATCCCTATCCCTACAGAACGGCATAGAGATGTGTGCAGTCCTAAAGAGCACCCCAGACATGCTCATGGTCCTGGCCAAAATGCACATGGCCACCTTAGTAAAGGACCTGTACGCCTTTATGAAGGTTAGGAGAGCCTGTAGAGAGTTCGTGTTTGCTGCAGCAACAGTAAAACACGAACCTAGGAAGCTGATATCTTCCAACATCTGGGGTAAAGACCTCTTCCCAAATGAAGTGGTCAAGGAGGTAGTAGATAAAACCGCCACGGAGAATAGGAACCTTCTCCAGAAGTGAGGCATTTCATCTAAAAGGAATTCTTCCCCGGATGTGGGTCCCCAACCTAAAAGGAAAACGAAGAAGCCTAGACTACCCTCTCAGCCTGCCCAGCAACATCCTACAGTCACCATGACTGCGGTGCCCCAAGTGGTTGCTCAACCACAGACCACATTCCAAGTGGTGCCTCAGCAGCTGGTTGCCCAGTCACCAGCATTCAACCCTGGGTTTGAGAGGCAAACCACTACCTTTCGTCCAAAAGGAAGAGGCTCCCGACGGGGCTCCTCAAGACATCCCTCACAAGGTAGGGGAGGACGCGGTCAGGGAGGTAAACCCTCCGGACAATCGAAGCAATGAGATGCTTCAGGTAGGAGGGAGGCTCCAACACTTTCAGGATCGTTGGACCTTCAATCCTTGGGCCCACAGCCTAATCAAGAATGTACTAGGATAGAGATGGAACAAGCTTCCACCATCATTTCCTCAAATCTTCCAACACTCCACTCCCTCACTGGAAGAATATACCTTAAAACTCTTGAGCAAACAGGTTATAAGGAGAGCAAAGTCCATCAAATTCCAGGGAAGGGTGTTTTGTGTTCCCAAGAAGGACTCAGACAAACTCAGAGTCATTCTGGACTTGTCGCTTCTCAACAAGTTCATCGAGAACAGCAAGTTCAGGATGTTAAGCCTTCAGCACATACGGACCCTGATACCAAAAGGGGTGTACACAGTCTAAATAAACCTGGCAGATACTTATTGGCATCTCCCAGTCAGCCGCCCCCTCTCCTCCTACCTAGGATTCAAGCTACAGAATAAAAAGTATGTCTTCAGAGCCATGCCCTTCGGACTAAACATAGCCCCAAGGATCTTCACGAAACTTGCATTTGCAGTCGTTCAACAACTACGCCTAGAAGGCGTTCAGGTAGAAATGTACCTGGATGACTGGCTGGTGTGGGCAGCATCCAGGACGGCTTGTCTGCAAGCATCCAAGAAGGTGATCCAGTTCCTGGAACATCTGGGATTCAAGATCAACTTCAAGAAGTCTCGACTCTCTCCAGCTCAGGAGTTTCAATGACTGGGAATCCATTGGAACTTGAAGTCACACCGCCTCTCCATTCCTCCAGGGAAGAGGAGAGTGATTGCGGGGTCTGTCAAGAGACTACTGAAATCTGACAGGATCTCAAGACGCCAACAGGAAAGAGTACTGGGCTCTCTCCAGTTTGTAGCAGTAACAGACCCAGTGCTAAGTGTACAGCTGAAAGATGCATCAGGAGTATGGAGAAGATACGCATCAAAAGCTCGAAGAGATCTACAAATACCGATAATGACCTTACTACGATCACTTCTCAAGCCGTGGTCGAAGGTCAAGAGCCTAACGAGGACCGTGCCCTTGCAACCACCTCCACCATCAGTAACCATCCACTCGGATGCCTCGACGGAAGGATGGGGAGGTCACTCCCACCAAAGGAAAGCCCAAAGGACTTGGTCATCCCTGTTCAAGACCTTTCACATCAATATTCTGGAGGCCATGGCAGTCCTCTTGTTATTGAACTCGCAGATCAGCCTACACCAGGCTGATCTTGGACAGCAAAGTGAAGCCCCACATCAACCATGTAATGTTAGCCATCTTTCACTTATCGAAAAAGAAGAGATGGCACTTATCAGCAGTTCACCTAAAAGGGTTCCGCAACGTGACGGTGGACGCTCTATCCAGGCTAAAGCAGATAGAGTCAGAATGGTCCCTAGACGCAGACTCATTCTCCTTCATCTTGGAACAAGTCCCAGAACTGCAGATCGACCTTTTTGCGACGAGTGACAACAAGAAACTACCAGATATGTAGCCCCATACCAGGACCCTCTGGCGTAGGCGATGGACGCCATGTCCCTCGACTGGAACGAATGGACCAGGATTTACCTGTTCCCTCCAACCAATCTCCTACTGAAGATCCTCAACAAGCTGAGATCCTTCAAGGGAACAGCAGCTCTAGTAGCCGCCAAGTGGCCCAAGAGCAACTGGTTCCCTCTAGTAATGGAACTGAAGCTGAGGCTGGTCGCTCTACCGAACCCTGCTCTATCTCAACTGGTTCAGAAGTCGACTGTCTTCACTTCATCACAGAGAACCCAAAACCTTCATCTCATGATTTTCTCACCTTAGCTGTTAAGAAAAGATTTTGGATCTCAAAAGGCAGTATAGACTTCCTAGAAGAATACAAGTCAAAGTCAACTAGAAGACAATATGAATCGTCTTGGAAAAAGTGGGTTGCTTTTGTCAAAGCAAAAAACCCGAAAGAAGTCTCAATAGACTTCTGCCTGTCCTTCATCCATCTTCATGAACGAGGCCTAGCTGCCAACACGATAACTACGTGTAAGTCAGCCTTGACTAGACCTCTCCTATACACCTTCCAAGTGGACCTGACGACCGAAATCTTTAACAAGATCCCGAAAGCATGCGCTAGACTTAGACCTACAGCACCTCCGAAGCCCATTTTATGGTCCTTGGACAAGGTCCTACACTATGCCTCAACCTTGAACAATGAAAATTGTTCTCTTAAGGATCTTACCCAAAAAGTTATTTTCCTATTCGCTATAGCCTCAGGGGCTAGAGTTAGTGAAATAGTAGCCCTATCAAGAGATGAGGGCCATATTCAGCTCACAGAAGCGGGAGAACTGAATCTCTTTCCTGATCCCACCTTTCTCGCCAAAAACGAGCTACCCACCAAAAGGTGGGTCCCTGGAGAATCTGCCCTCTGAAGGAAGATGTCTCTGTGTCCAGTAGAATGTCTAAAGGTCTATCTTCGAAGAACTTCAGACTTCAGGGGAGGACAGCTCTTCAAAGGAGAAACCTTGTGATCGAACTTATCCCTAAAACAACTGAGGGCGAAGCTCACCAACTTCATTCGCAGAGCGGATCCTGACAGTACACCCGCAGGTCATGGTCCAAGAAAAATTGCTTCGTCACTGAACTTTTTTCAGTATATGGACTTCGAGTGTCTTCGCTCATATACTGGATGGATGTCATCCAGAGTGTTCTACAAACATTATGCGAAGCAAGTGCACGAACTGAAGCATTACGTGGTGGCGGGAGGTTGTGTAGTAAAACCTGTCATTTAGTGCTGCGATGAACAGTGAATTGATGGGGACTATCAATTTGGGTGAAAAGGTGTTGACACCTCCAGTGCAATATCTTTTATATGAGTATCACCATGGTGACACTAGGACTGTTCAAATTTTCAGGTGAAGAATTATACAGATAACACTTGTGCACCGTGTGTACATTGTACACAGTGTTGATAGTATCCAACATTTACTGAAATTATATTGATAAATTTTCCAAATTTTTCGATTTTTTATAGTGGCATTAACCTTTTCTTCCCTTTCAGGTAGAAAAACTTTATCTGTAATTGTTGTATGTATAATTCTATTCTACATTTACACTTGTTATCCAATTTACTCATTTAGCCTAAATAAATGACTAAAAGTGTAATTGCGTCTAATTTCCCCCTGCAAATAGCACATTAAAGATAGCCAGAGTTCTTTACTTAATTTCCTAAGTAAACCTTATATTACTGGAATAAATGAAACAAATAGTTCTGATTGATACCTTATATTTGTTCCTACAATATACAAACCTTGAGACACTTTTTTTTACTGTCTAGCACGACACTTCCCTGCAGGGGGCAGGAAGCCCTAACATTGTTCCATGATTAGTGGTAATGACGTATAACGGTATCGTCATATTTTTCAATGGTCTGTATGACCATATAAAAATTGTCCACAGGTCAAGGCACTTATACAAATCCCCAGATACAGTACTTTCTAGTAATTTTCTGGTAAACTTCCATCAGGGCAACATGGCTTGAGCCCAAAAAACGGATTTTGAAGCGAAGCGAAAAATCTATTTTTGGGTGAGATGGTCATGTCGTCCTGATGGACCCGCCCTCCTTTTCCATAGAAAAGGCTTAGGCAAGATCCCTCCCGAAACTACTATATCTGTAGCACCATGTTCAATGCTACAAGGAATGAGTGCCATCTTGGAGCCTTGTAATAGCACGGGAGGAAGGGTAACCTTGATAACGGCTCGCCTTCAGTTTCACCACTCTTCCCCCTCGAAACAAAAACGCTATTCGGGGTGAAGATTGCCATGTGTCATATCAAGATATACGTCCCCTGATATTATGCGATATACTTAAGAGAAATTTTAAGGATATTCGCGCCAGGAGTTAGAATTCTGGAGACCTACATGTCAATTCTCTGGAAATATCACTGTAGCCAGATATCCCTTAGAAAGCTACCAATAGGAACCTTCCATCAGGAAGACATGGCCATCTCACCCAAAAATAGATATTTCGCTTCGCTTCAAAATCCGTTATATATATATATATATATATATATATATATATATATATATATATATATATATATAATATATAAACACACATATACAGTATATATATATATATATATATATATATATATATATATATATAGATAATATATAAACACACATATACAGTATATATATATATATATATATATATATATATATATATATATATATATATATATATATACACAGACAGACACACATATGTGTGTATATAAAAATCGATTTACTACATCAATATTCATTGCTTGAAGTTTGTTCTGAGCCCGAAGTATATATATATATATATATATATATATATATATATATATATATATATATATATATATATATATATACTTTATATGTGTATATAAAAGTCGATTTATTACATAAAAAATCCATTCTTCAAAGTTATTTCTGAGCCCAGATGTAAATTACGGAGAAAAAAAAACTAATAAATAGAAAGTCATATACAGTACAATATGTACAGAATAGCCAATAATTTGGCAAACCAAGAGAACAGGACAAACAAACAGAATGTTTCGTCACTTGCTATTCCACGAAGTTAGATCAAATTATATGGCTGAACGGGTTTACATGGTCACGCCCAACTAACCGTTCTGGAGTAATTTCTGATGAAGGATGACACTGAACCCCCTAAACGCCGTCATATACAAATAAATCATGACCTCAATAGTTTTATATAAAATTTATAGTTATTCTTTATATTAATGACTATGCTATCTTATGCGCTTTATAACAATGGTTTATTTTTATTCATTGATATCCGGCGATACTTTTTTTATTTATCATACAGTGAGATTTTAATCATTGACTGTATCTTCCTGGTATTCGTTTATTCCCCTGTATACAAGCAACAGTTATATTTCTAAGGTTATCTTAGAGGTTTTATAGTGAGGATAACTTTGTATATTATATAGCAAACTGTGTCGGTGTTAGAGCAACGATTGCAGGTATATATATATATATATATATATATATATATATATATATATATATATATATATATATATATATATATATATATATATATATATATATTCAGGTAAGACGACGCTGATACTTACTGTAATGTCTATGATAATAAAAATGGCATACAAAGAGAACCAGCTGTTGTGGTAATTGTTAGGTAGTAAGTTGGCCAGGGCACCAGCCACCCGTTGAGATACTACCGCTAGAGAGTTATGGGGTCTTTTGACTGGCCAGACAGTAGTACATAGGATCCTTCTCTCTGGTTACGGTTCATTTTCCGTTTGCCTACACACACACACAAACACACACCGAATAGTCTGGTCTATTCTTTACATATTCTGCTCTGTCTTCATACACCTGCCAACACTGAGATTACCAAACAATTTCTTCTTACTGCACTGTAATTGTTCAGTGGCCACTTTCCTCTTTGTAAGGGTAGATGAGACTCTTTAGCTATGGTAAGCAGCTCTTCTAGGAGAAGGACACTCCTAAATCAAACCATTGCTCTCTAATCTTGGGTAGTGCCATAGCCTCTGTATCATGGTCTTCCACTGTCTTGGGTTAGAGTTCTCTTGCTTGAGGGTACAATCGGGCACACCATTTCATCTTATTTCTCTTCCTTTTGTTTTGTTGAAGTTTTTATAGTGTATATAGGAGATATTTATTTTAATCTTGTTGCCCTTCTTAAAATATTTTCTTTTCCTTTGTTTCCTTTCCTCACTGAGCTATTTTCCCTGTTGGAGCCCCTGGGCTTATAGCATCGTGCTTTTCCAACTAGGGTTGTAGTTTAGCAAGTAATAATAGTAATGATAATAATAATAATAATAATAATACAGAATCTGGATGACCATTCTACAGTACATTTTATATAAGACCTTATTCTTTAACTGTTATGGGTTAATTCCTAATTCGCCAGAGTTGCATTCATCAGATGATAAGCGTAACATCATAATAATAATAATAATAATAATCCTCTTAACACTCCCCAGAGAGAATTATTCACCTAACTTTCAACAGGGCATCACAAGGCACAAGAAGAATTGGAAGACTCAGGCCTACATGGCTGAGGAGTATGGAGCGTGAAGTGGAAGATGATGAATGGAGAAGTATTGATTTAAAAGCTCAAGAAAGAGACAACTGGCGAAATCTAACACTTGCCCTTTGCGTCGACAGGCGTAGGAGATGATGATGATGATATTAATAATAACACTGAATAAAATAAGTGAGTCGGGTAGCATTGTTTTTTGTTTATTATCATTACAAGCCAAACTGCAACCCCAGTTGGAATCACAGAAGGCTTCAAGTTAATGATGACGATCAACGATGACGACACAGAAAAGAGCAAAAAATAAATTTCGTTAAAC
>NC_090737.1:83022836-83025336 GCF_036898095.1 Palaemon carinicauda | reverse complement strand
ACACTTTCCATTTCTGTTTGTGTCAATAAAATGAAAAAAACGAAATCCTAAAAAAAGGAAGGGATGAAGAGACACCCAAGCGCTATTAATGTTTTGAGTAAAAAAATTACATTTTTGAAAAAGCTGTTATAGGCAAATAAATATAAACCAAAAAGATATAAATGCATACATATATGTATACGTATTTACATATAGAGTATATATATATATATATATATATATATATATATATATATATATATATGTATATATATATATATATATATATATATATATATATATATATATATATATATATATATATATATATATATATAAACGTATGTATATGCATCCATAGTCCATATTGAGAAATATATATATAATATGTGTATATATATATATATATATATATATATATATATATATATATATATATATATTATATATATATATATATATATATATATATTATATATATATGAAACTATGGCTAGAAAGATACCAAATAAATGGAAAATAAATGATCTCGGAAAGCTATATAAGAAAACGTAAGGTGAAACGCAATAAGTGTACGTTAAGAAACCGAGATTTAAAGATTAAAAAGTATCAAGAGAAGGAAATGACATCTGACGAAGACGGGATGATTAAGCTGACGTAGCCAGAGGGAGGCAAAGCGTAAGTAAGAACTAAGTCTGCCGGAAGCAATGCTGAAAAAGTCAGAGCTGAATTGCAGGTAAGGTCACCTTCTGTATTAATTGGGGAAGATTTGCAACCTTATCAGTTTCTGGAAAATTGCTTGGAATATCTGGTTATGGAATAGCAGCTCCCTTTTACTCAGCTGGAGAATCAAGGGTTAGAAATATGTGGATCAATGCAACGCTTTAAGGTTTTAAAGGTCGCTCGTGAATGGCAGAGCAGGGGACAATGAAATGCAATAGATAAACTCTTGCATAAGATTTTTCATAATTCTGACCATTTTTACATTGAGATCTTTCTGGACAGTTCCATCTTATTCATAATATTAGGCATGCATTTAATTCTAATAGTCAGACCATCTCCTTCATGAGGCTCAATACTACACAGTATTCTAGAAATTTTATTCCAGTTATGGAATGATCTTCCTAATTGGGTACTTGAATTAGTAAAACTTCAAAAGTTCAAACTTGCAGCAAATGTTTTTATGTTGAACAGGCTGACACGAGTCTTTTTGATAGTCTATATATGAATAATCTGTTTCAATGTTAATGATTTTTAAAATACTTTATTTTATTTTTCATTACTTCTTGTATCGTTTATTCATTTCCTTATTTCCTTTCCTCACTGGGCTATTTTTCCCAGTTGGAGCCTTTGGGGGCTTATTGAATCTTGCTTTTCCAGCTAGGGTTGTAGCTTGGCTAATAATAATAATAATAATAATAATAATAATAATAATAATAATAATAGCAGGACAATGCCCTAGAGACTGACCATATATACGTAGAAATATTTGGATGGATGCATCCCTTCATGGTTTTAAAGGACAATGCCCTAGAGACTGACCATATATACATACAGTATGATCACTTTCTAAGGCCATCAAGCTAGGACCAGGGAAGGCCAGGCAATGGCTGCTTCTTCGTACATAAGGAAGGAGTACATACTGCGGATGAAATAATTGTATAAAATGGAGAAGTACAACGGCAAATAAACCGTACTTCTTGCATACGAATTGAAACGAACTCGTATAATAATAATAATAATAATAATAATAATAATAATAATAATAATAATAATAATGCTCTTAGTATTGATCATTAATAAGGTAAAAAATCAAATGTCGAATAGCGATTATCATGCACTTCGTTATCGAAGCTCTGTGTCATCTACCAGGGCATCTCGAATTCTTGATTATGTCCTTGGCTATATTACTTATAATACGAAAATTATCTAATGCTTAAATACTTTCATAAAACCAACCCTTTCAATCACTTTCACAATTATGGGGTGATCTGAGAATATTGAAAACTGGCATATTTTCTATCTTATTCTGATGGGTGAAAATTATATAACGTAATTACTGATACTACAAATTATTTTTAATACCATTTCATGTTATCCATTTATTATAGACTTTACCTTCGGAGCCAAGTAGATTGATTGCACATAATAAAAAAAAATTCAAATATAAATAAACATAAACATGCCTATCAAAGACGATATCCATATAGTAAAAAATAACTAAATAATAATTTCTGGTAAAATTACAGTCACCAAGTACCAAGATACATTACAACAGATTTCTTATTACAATAACTGATTGAATTATAAGAAATAACGTACAGATTGATGTTAATAATTGCATTAATATATCTTAAAATTATTAATATTAAAATAATTTTTTACAAAAATTGCTATTATTAAAATTGTTTTTACAAAAATTTTTATTAAAATTATTTTAAAAATTTTTTTTATTATTAATAATTATAATTTTAATAATTTCAATAACAACAATAATTTCAATAATAACACTAATTTTAAG
>NC_090737.1:83015336-83017836 GCF_036898095.1 Palaemon carinicauda | reverse complement strand
TTATTTTCCCTTACCTTTCTTGAATATAACTTAATTTCCACTTGCTCTCATTTACTTCCCATTACCTTTCTTGAATATTCCTTTCTTTCCGCTTGTTCCCCTTTATTTCCCATAACCTTTCTTGAATATTCCTTACTTTCCGCTTGTTCTCCTTTATTTTCCCATTACCTTTTTTGAAATTTCCTTTCTTGCCGCACGCTCTTTTATTTGCCATTACCTTTCCTGAATATTCCCTTCTTTTCACTTGTTCCCCTTTATTTCCCATTACCTTTCTTGAATATTCTTTTCTTTCCGCTTGCTCTCCTTATTTCCCATTACCTTTCTTGAATATTCCTTACTTTCTGCTTGCTCTACTTTATTTCCCATTACCTTTCTTGAATATTCCTTACTTTCTGCTTGCTCTACTTTATTTCCCATTACCTTTCTTGAATATTCCTTTCTTTTCGCTTGTTCCCCTTTATTTTCCCTTACCTTTCTTGAATATAACTTAATTTCCGCTTGCTCTCATTTACTTCACATTACCTTTCTTGAATATTTCTTTCTTTCTTCTTGCTCTCCTTTATTTTCCATTACCTTTACTGAATTTCCTTTCCTTTCCGCTTACTCCCCTTTATTTCCCATTACCTTTCCTGAATATTCCTTTCTTTTTGCTTTCTCTCCTTCATTTCCCATTACCTTTCTTGAATATTCCTTACTTTCTGCTTGCTCTCCTTTATTTCTCATTACCTTTCTTGAATATTAATTTCTTTCCACTTGTTCCCCTTTATTTTCCATTATCTTTCTTGAATATTCCTTTCGTTCCGCTTGCTATCCTTTATTTCCCATTACCTTTCTTGAATATTCCTTTCTTTCCAATTGCTCTCCATTATTTCACATTACCTTTTTTGAATATTCCTTTCTTTCCGCTTGTTCCCCTTTATTTCCCATAACCTTTCTTGAATATTCCTTACTTTCCGCTTGTTCTCCTTTATTTTCCCATTACCTTTTTTTAAATTTCCTTTCTTTCTGCTTGCTCTCCTTTATTTCCAATTACCTTTCTTGAATTTCCTTTCTTTCTGCTTGCTCTCTTTTTGTTGAATATTCCTTACTTTCTGCTTGCTCTACTTTATTTCCCATTACCTTTCTTGAATATTCCTTTCTTTTCGCTTGTTCCCCTTTATTTTCCCTTACCTTTCTTGAATATAACTTTATTTCCGCTTGCTCTCATTTACTTCCCATTACCTTTCTTGAATATTCCTTTCTTTCCAATTGCTCTCCATTATTTCACATTACCTTTTTTGAATATTCCTTTCTTTCCGCTTGTTCCCCTTTATTTCCCATAACCTTTCTTGAATATTCCTTACTTTCCGCTTGTTCTCCTTTATTTTCCCATTACCTTTTTTGAAATTTCCTTTCTTGCCGCTTGCTCTCCTTTATTTGCCATTACCTTTCCTGAATATTCCTTTCTTTTCACTTGTTCCCCTTTATTTCCCATTACATTTCTTGAATATTAATTTCTTTCCGCTTGTTCCACTTAATTTTCCATTACCTTTCTTGAATATTCCTTTCTTCCTGCTTGCTCTCCTTTATTTCCCATTACCTTTCTTGAATATTCCTTACTTTCTGCTTGCTCTACTTTATTTCCCATTACCTTTCTTGAATATTCCTTACTTTCTGCTTGCTCTACTTTATTTCCCATTACCTTTCTTGAATATTCCTTTCTTTTCGCTTGTTCCCCTTTATTTTCCCTTACCTTTCTTGAATATAACTTAATTTCCGCTTGCTCTCATTTACTTCACATTACCTTTCTTGAATATTTCTTTCTTTCTTCTTGCTCTCCTTTATTTTCCATTACCTTTACTGAATTTCCTTTCCTTTCCGCTTACTCACCTTTATTTCCCATTACCTTTCCTGAATATTCCTTTCTTTTTGCTTTCTCTCCTTCATTTCCCATTACCTTTCTTGAATATTCCTTACTTTCTGCTTGCTCTCCTTTATTTCTCATTACCTTTCTTGAATATTAATTTCTTTCCACTTGTTCCCCTTTATTTTCCATTATCTTTCTTGAATATTCCTTTCGTTCCGCTTGCTATCCTTTATTTCCCATTACCTTTCTTGAATATTCCTTTCTTTCCAATTGCTCTCCATTATTTCACATTACCTTTTTTGAATATTCCTTTCTTTCCGCTTGTTCCCCTTTATTTCCCATAACCTTTCTTGAATATTCCTTACTTTCCGCTTGTTCTCCTTTATTTTCCCATTACCTTTTTTTAAATTTCCTTTCTTTCTGCTTGCTCTCCTTTATTTCCAATTACCTTTCTTGAATTTCCTTTCTTTCTGCTTGCTCTCCTTTTGTTGAATATTCCTTACTTTCTGCTTGCTCTCCTTTATTTCTCATTACCTTTCTTGAATATTAATTTCTTTTCGCTTGTTCCCCTTTATTTTCCCTTACCTTTCTTGAATATAACTTTATTTCCGCTTGCTATCCTTTATTTCCCATTACCTTTCTTGAATATTCCTT
>NC_090737.1:83000336-83007836 GCF_036898095.1 Palaemon carinicauda | reverse complement strand
GGTGTTTGGGTGAATGGAGAAACTACAAGAAACTGACGCTTAGGAAAAGAGAATTGTTGGTAAAACGAACTTATAATGCAAAATGAAACTATATAATGAATGTCACTAATAATGTTGTTTCATCTTAAATGGGGTGATGCCTACGCAGGTTCTAAGCCATTACATACACGTAGTTTATGTTTTATGTTTCATCCATTAAAGGGATGACCTTGACGTTAATCCAATGAGTATTTTGGAGCAAAAAATGAGAGGATTACAATGAACACTAGTATTACCTGAACATATCTAAGTACATACGTATGTAACTGCACCAGTAGATTTTTTGTAATGGAGAGAGAGAGAGAGAGAGAGAGAGAGAGAGAGAGAGAGAGAGAACGAATACTATACATAAATGTGTGTTGCTTATGCAACGCAAATGTTGGTGTTTCTTGATTTACTTTCAGAGAGAGAGAGAGAGAGAGAGAGAGAGAGAGAGAGAGAGAGAGAGAGAATGCTATACATAATTGATTGTGTTGCACATACGGCACAAATTTTGGTGTTTCCTAATTTATTTGCATGGTTCAGCCTCTCCACTTTCTTCTCCTAACAAAGGTTTTGATTCAGAGCGTTCTCTGTAGCCTATAGCAGCACCTCGGTCGCCCCAAACCTCGGAGGTGATGATGCGTTTAATGACGACATCTTGTGACGGATGAAGATGCTCTGGGAAACAAATGGGGCAGAAGGAGAAGAAGGAAAGTTGAGACGACTTGATAGAGTGGGAGTAAATCTACATGAAAATAATCTTCATATTATGTTGATGAGGAATATGGTGAAATGGTTGGAAACTAAAGTAAATATACAAACTGTGGAACCGACTGATTGAAAATATATAAAGAGTTTGATAATCTTGATGAATCTTAATGAAAGAAACAAAGGAAATATTACAAAGCAGCTTTAAGCATATACTCGAGATATCTCTCTATAAATTAATTGAAACTAAAAGTATATTATATCAATAAAAACAACCGTTTTGGAGATGAAAAAGTCAGGTATAATCTAATTTATATTATGTAATAAAAAAAACTAAGCTAACGAAACTCAGGAATATCAATTGGTAATGATAAATATGTTATAGAAAAACGTTCTTTCCCTTAAATGAAGTATCAAACATTAAAGTAGCACAAAAAATCAGTCTTATTGGTGATAATGAATGAAGGCTACGAGTCCTTCAGGGGACGGTAAACTCTTCCATATCAACAAACTCCTGTGTGTGTTTGTATGTGTGAATGTGTGATTCAGAACAAACAACTGATAAATAACCCTTTTTAGTAAACGACGAATATGGAAGAACACACGATAATTAGAAGATCTTCGACACAACCCTTTTAAGTAACTGACGACCATGAATAACACACGGCAATTTGAAAAGCTTCAAGACAACACTTTTAAGTAACTGACGACCATGAATAACACACGGCAATTTGAAGACTTCAAGAAAACACTTTTAAGTAACTGACGACCATGAATAACACACGGCAATATGAAGAGCTTCGAGACAACCCTTTTAAGTAACTGACGACCATGAATAACAAAACACGACAATTTGAAGATCTTCGAGACAACCCTTTTAAGTAACTGACGACCATAAATAATACACGGCAATTTGAAGAGCTTCAAGACAACACGTTTTAGTAACTGACGACCATGAATAACACACGGCAATTTTAAGAGCTTCAAGACTACCCTTTTAAGTAACTGACGACCATGAATAACACACGGCAATTTGAAGAGCTTTAAGACAACCCTTTTAAGTAACTGACGACCATGAATAACACACGGCAATTTGAAGAGCTTCAAGACAACTCTTTTCAGTAACTGACGACCATGAATAACACACGGCAATTTGCAGAGCTTCAAGACAACCCCTTTAAGTAACTGACGACCATGAATAACACACGGCTATTTGCAGAGCTTCAAGACAACACTTTTAAGAAACTGATGACCATGAATAACACACGGCAATTTGAAGAGCTTCAATACAACACTTTTAAGTAACTGACGACCATGAATAACAAAACACGACAATTCGAAGATCTTCGAGACAACCCTTTTAAGTAACTGACGACCATGAATAACACACGGCAATTTGAAGAGCTTCAAGACAAAACTTTTAAATAACTGACGACCATGAATAACACACGGCAATTTGAAGAGCTTCGAGACAACCCTTTTAAGTAACTGACGACCATGAATAACACACGGCAATTTGAAGAGCTTCAAGACAACCCTTTTAAGTAACTAACGACCATGAATAACACACAGCAATTTGAAGAGCTTCAAGACAACCCTTCTAAGTAACTGACCACCATGAATAACACACAGCAATTTGAAGAGCTTCAAGACAACCCTTCTAAGTAACTGACCACCATGAATAACACACGGCAATTTGAAGAGCTTCAAGACAACCCTTTTAAGTTACTGACGACCATGAATAACACACGGCAATTTAAAGAGCTTCAGGACAACCCTTTTAAGTAACTGACGACCATGAATAACACACAGCAATTTGCAGAGCTTCAAGACAACCCCTTTAAGTAACTGACGACCATGAATAACACACGGCAATTTGCAGAGCTTCAAGACAACACTTTTAAGTAACTGATGACCATGAATAACACACGGCAATTTGAAGAGCTTCAGGACAACACTTTTAAATAACTGACGACCATGAATAACACACGGCAATTTGAAGAGCTTCAAGACAACACTTTTAAGTAACTGACGACCATGAATAACAAAACACGACAATTCGAAGATCTTCGAGACAACCCTTTTAAGTAACTAATGACCATGAATAACACGCGGCAATTTGAAGAGCTTCAAGACAACACTTTCAAGTAACTGACAACCAACAAAACACGACAATTCGAAGATCTTCGAGACCACCCTTTAAGTAATTGACGACCAAGAATAACAAAATACGACAATTCGATGATCTTCGAGATAACCTTTTTAAGTAACTGACGACCATGAATAACACACGGCAATTTGAAGAGCTTCAAGACAACAGTTTTAAGTAACTGACGACCATGAATAACAAAATACGAAAATTTGAAGATCTTCGAGACAACCCTTTTAAGTAACTGACGACCATGAATAACAAAACACGACAATTCGAAGATCTTCGAGACAACCCTTTTAAGTAACTGACGACTATGAATAACACATGGCAATTTGAAGAGCTTCAAGACAACCTCTTTAAGTAAATGACGACCATGAATAACAAAACACGACAATTTGAAGATCTTCGAGACAACACTTTTAAGTAACTGACAACCATGAATAACACACGGCAATTCGAAGATCTTCGAGACAACCCTTTTAAGTAACTGACGACCATGAATAACACACGGCAATTTGAAGAGCTTCGAGACAACACTTTTAAGTAACTGACGACCATGAATAACATAACACGATAATTCGAAGATCTTCGAGACAACCCTCTAAGTAACTGACGACCATGAATAACACAAGTCAATTCGGAGATCTTCGAGACGAAAACTGACCATCAAAATATTATGTCTTTGAGCATAACACCTTGAAGGCAGCACTCTTTACCTTGGCTGTTATGATTAATCACGTGGAATGCCCAAAGGGGGATCTGCCAGCGATTGTCCTGATTAATGACTGCAGGATCAGGCCTTATATACCTGTGAGGGTACGGTAGCGGATCACCTGGTTGTAATGGGAGGGGGGGGGGGGTGTACCGAATGAAAAGCTATACTCCCCTGTGTAAAGGTGAGTAATGTAAAGAGAAATAAAAATATGGAATGAATAGGGGATAGGTGGATAAATGAAAATCTATTTGTGATATTAGTATCTTAAAAACATCCTAATTTACTTATTATAGCTAATTTGTGTGTAAATTTTTATTTCTAATGTAGTATTTCAAATAGCTTTATTGAAGACATAACATTATATAATTTATGGATTTTAGGTCGTAGTGCAATGCCATCCTAGATGTATTTGAAATGCAATTACAATATAAGAACATTTTAATGTAAATATATTTTCTATGTAACAGAATACCCATGATTCACATAGTAATTTGATGAAACTTATATGTATATATATATATATATATATATATATATACACATATATATATATATATATAGATAGATACATTATATATTATGTATAGGTACTTATATACAAATATCTATCGATTTATCTATCTATTTATATATATATATATATATATATATATATACATGGTAAAGGAAAGCCTTTAATCTATTTACACAAATGATGCTTTCTAGCGTCCCTCCAAATGAAAACGAAGAAGAAAATAGTATCGACGTTGATAAAAAGGTAGAAATGACCACAGATGATCCCAACATGACGATTACCTTTTCTAATCCTTATATTTTAGTATCTTGCTTATCATTAGCCTTCGTGCTATTATCTTCCAAGTACTGCAGCGTACTTATACTTTGATGAACATTCTCCAAAATGTTATATATGCATCCTTGGGTCATACACATCATGACTACCAAGTTTGGTCAAAATCGGTACATTAGTTTTTGTGCAAAGTTACAAACAAAGAAACTACTTATCTTTTAAATTCTATTTAAAAATAAACAGCTGGCATTCATTTTCAATTTTGTGTTTCCTTTAGCCACAAGGGGAACATAGAAGACAAGCATCTCCCAGGGAGCCAAACTGTTTCATTAATAGCCATAATAAATGTCAGATTCACATTTGCATTATGACGACAGTGATGCCACAACAACATTTGCCGAGTGTGTTAACATTTGTAAACATTTGAGGAGGGAGGAAACTGATTCCTGAGTTCTCTTTTAATAACCCTCGAAAATTAAGGTAAGACCTTTTATAAGAATCTAAACGAAGAGGAGAAGGTTGAACTAATGGTCTAACCTTGAAATAGAGTAACAAGAAAGCTTGGTGAATATATATATATATATATATATATATATATATATATATACATACATATATATATATACACATAAAAACGCGTACACACATAAATATTAATACATATATAATGTATAATATCATATATTTATATATAAATATATATACATTATATATATTATATATATTATATGTATACATAAATATATATTTATATATATACATACATACTTTTTTATATATATATATATATATATATATGTATATATATATATATATGTATATATATACACATACACACAAACACACACGCACACACACACCTATATATATATATATATATATATATATATATATATATATATATATATATATATATATATATATACATATATATAAAACACGTTTGTGTTTAACTCAATAATAATCACGAATACGTATTCGTCTGCTATGAGTTTCTTTCAATCAATATTCCTAGAAATTCTTCATGCATGATACACTCCGTTTCTTAACAACCAGATATTAAACACATGCAATGTTAGAATCTCTTGCCTTGAACTCCTTTTCCCCATAATGATGCATCATTGATCTGTCAATCAACTTACCTGAAAGAACGAATAATTTTTTTTTTTAGTTTCATTCATTTATAGATATAGTAATTGAAAAAATATACCTCTATATTAAGTAAATTCTCATAAATATTGATGTAAGCTAAGGGGGGAAAATATTTAGTTACATTCAGATCACCTGCTATCATATTTATTGATGTCGCGTTAAATAAGTATGGATGCATTTCCTTCAAAATCTAAAATCTTTATTTTCAATTATCAAAATTAAGATGACCTCATTTTGTTGCCACTTCGGTCAACGAAATTAATAATAAAACCAAGTTATAATGAATTATCTAGATAATCTAAATCTTAACTCTCTTTTAAATTATACTTCAGCCAGCATCTCGTGAAAGTAAATGCTTCATACAACCAATTTATTACGGATCATTTCCAAATCATACTCTAGACTCTAGAGTTCCCAGTTGACCTATTATTATTATGACTTGCTAAGCTACAATCCTAGATGGAAAAGCAGGATGCTATAAGCCAAAGGGTTCCAACAGGGAAAAATTGCACAGTGACGAAGGAAATAAGGAAGTAAATGAACTAAGAGAGAAGTAATGATTAATTAAAATATTCTAAGAACATTAACAACATTATGATAAAACATATCTTAGTAAGTTTTAATAGCCCATAGAATACTTAGTGTTTGGTGGGTGAACCTGACATTGTCAAAACATGATTTCTTTGTTTTCAAACTACTCAGTAGATGACAGTTTGCCATAATTTTCAGGACTGTAGTGTCAAAAAGGAAAGAATAAAGGATTGATATTAAATATTTATATGAAGATTGATTGATTGTTTTCTGGCATCCTGACATTTTATTGGGAGAAGAAATCATACTTTACGTAAGAGCAATAGTGAGACATCCAGCTACCATCAGTGAAAAAAAATGATGGATGTAAACACACATACACACACACACATATATATATGTACAGTATATATATATATATATATATATATATATATAGAGAGAGAGAGAGAGAGAGAGAGAGATAGAGAGAGAGAGAGAGAGAGAGAGAGAGAGAGAGAGAGAAGCATTAACAGGAAAAAGACAAGAGAACATAAGTCAATCGTGAAGGATATGAAACTAGCAGAAAACACTCAAATCTGATTCTCAGACCCAACCATACGCACAGGCTCTTCAGAAGGTGAAAAACAAGGAGGACGAAAATATCTATTTTCATTCAGAAAATGGACGCTTTCGCCCTAGGTAGACATGAGCGAATTTTATCCATGGTTTCAGAGTTGTTCTCCTGACATTCTACAAATATCATATCCTACATGACACAATACAATAATGTCTCTCTCTCTCTCTCTCTCTCTCTCTCTCTCTCTCTCTCTCTATATATATATATATATACATATATATATATATATATATATATGTATATATATATATATGTATATATATACATATATGTATACAGTATATATATATATATATATATATATATATATATATATATATATATATATGTGTGTGTATACACGCACACACATATTTTATTGCATATATACAAACAAATACAATCACATACATATGCACATATACAGTATATACATAATGTATGTATGTATATATATATATATATATATATCATAAAAACCTCTTAATAGGTACTTATGGCTTATATGAATAAATTAAAATCGCGAGTAGATGTGATGAACTATCATATATATATATATATATATATATGTGTGTGTGTGTGTGTGTGTGTGTATGTGTGTGTGTACTTGTGTTTATGTATATGAATATTCATTCAAATTTAAGCGGAACAACTAGACAAAAAAAAAAAAAAAAACTGTTAAATCAGGAATGACCTCGTATGGAGCTAAATATGATATTAGTTGGACCAGAAGTTTATTAAAAGTGTGAAAATTGCAAATATTACCAAATACGTATATCAGATATATATATATATATATATATATATATATATATATCTATATATATATATATATA
>NC_090737.1:82990336-82995336 GCF_036898095.1 Palaemon carinicauda | reverse complement strand
TACCACTTTATAAATAGCACTTAAGATATGTGATATAGATATTGATATATATCTTCAGCTGCCTAAAGGAAGTATTATATGATGCGCGTAGTGAAAAAATATATAAACATAAACAACATTCAACAAATGCAGCCGTTTCTATCCCGCTGCAGGACGAAGTCCTCAGACATGGCAATTCATGTCTGGGGTTAGTCAGTTTTCATCATCAGCCTGGCAAAAGAGGATTTGTGATGGTGGAATAATGTCGTCTGATCGCTCACAGCAAACCAACTTAGTATGGGTGGCCCTGATTATTACAGCTTTGCTGATATCTATCTATCTATCTATCTATTTATCTATCTATCTATCTACATATATATATATATATATATATATATATCAACTTTCATTATTAAGGTTGCAGATAAGTAATCAATTCATCAGTTCACCATCGTGATTGAACTTCTTGTGTAGGAAACGTCACACACCAACTTCTTTTATGATTCTAAACACTTCCAAACCCTTTCACTAACTTCCAGCATATTTCTTCTAGTTGAATATTATTGCACACATTAACTACTCCACATTATTACTTTGTGGTAGGGGCGTAAGAATACTACAGCCATACGTCCTGCATGTCATAGAAAGCGACTAAATGGACAGCTGTTGCCTTGCAGTCTAGATTTTTACCAAAAAGGTAGGCCCACTGCCAATAACTGTGGAAACTGGTGTCTTGCAGCTGGACTATTTAGTCAAAGGTTAGGCCTTTGTTACTGAGATCAGTTGAAGGTCTTCTGTGGTGTATCGTTGTAAAATATATGATAGAAGTTCCAGGTATTCTGGAGTGCATTGTTACAAAGTGTATGATATCAGTTCCAGGTCTTCTGGTGTATAACTTGACAAAATTTTGAAAGATGGCAACATTGTTTCTGTGGTAGTAAACATTTCTGTGCGGTGAAATATTATTCTACATTACAAAAGATACAACGAAATTAGGGTGATGGCATAACTGCAATTGAGCTGCTACAGAGATAACTGATTGGTATTTCAGAAACACGTGAAAAATTCTAGCGAAAAGCTATACGAGTCTTTCTTTTGTTCTAATACTATAATGGTATTCGTTATCGCTAGTTTTTTTTATGAAAACAGATATAATTTCAAGTGGATATTACATCAAGCTCCGTGTAAACTTCATCAGTATCATTTTATAGCTTATAATGTGGTAAATGTAATAATAAATACATAATTTCTATTTCTTTACGGTTGTGGTGGCTTATTGGAAACGTCATCGCCTGGCGTTCTACTGGACGGAAGATCAAGTTTCTAGTAGCGTCTGCAACCTCACCATCCATGTGAGCTAAGGATGGGGGGTATGAGGGATTCATCTGCAGCCATTGCCTGGCCCTCCATGGTCCTAGCTTGAGTGGAGAGCGGGGCTTGAGCTTGGATCATTTACTATATGATCAGTCTCTAGGGCATTCTCCTGCGAGGACATTGTCACTGTCCCTCACCTCTGCCATTCACGAGCGACCTTTAAATCTTAAAACCCATATATCCAATCGTTTTCATCGCCTTCCAACTGCAATCTGAACGCGGAATCGAACTTGTACCCGATCGGTAGAACTAATCAATTATGACAGAACTCATAAAATCGATTAATGACTCCACTACCATTTACGTCAATCATTAAAATTAAAGATAACTTTTTTGTTCCAGCTTCCTCGTCCTCCTCGGCCTACTCCATACGTTCTCGCGGTGCCAGTCATTCTGTCATCCTGTCTTTTGGACGTTCCATAAGTGTCATGACGGTCGACGTCGATATTTCGAAAATGCCAGAATTTTAGGGTACTTATTTTTTTTTTTTCAAAGATAATGGAAAGGGCCACGGAATCCGGGAAATGTTTATTACTGCATCGAATTCATTCTATTGCAATGGCGCTGTGTTTCTACCAGCTGCGATGTCAGCTTGGTTAAAAATAAATGTGAAATTTATCATAATCATTATCATCCTCTCCTACACATATTGGCGCAAAAGGGCCTCGATCAGATTTCGACAGTCGTCTCTATCGTGAGCTTTTCAATCAATACTTCTCCATTCATCATCTCCAGCTTCACGCTTTATAGTCCTCACCCATGTGGCCATGGGTCTTCCAATTCTTCTAGTACCTTGTGGAAACCAGTTAAAAGTTGGGTGAACTAGTCGCTCTTGGGGACTGCAACGAGCATGGCCAAACCATCTGCATCTACCCCACACCATGATCTCATCCACGTATGGCACCCCAGTAATCTCTCATAGTTTCATTTCTAATGTGAAATTATATCAAAAGAAAATAATAATGTTGATTGAAGATAAATTACTGTATAATTCATAATGAAGGAAGAGATATCAACTGACACTTGAAAAGCTACATCTCTGGCTGAAATATAATAAATCTAAGGTTGCAGTAGCCTCTTGGGAACGTCCCTGACTGGCAATCTGTTGGACGAAGGTTCAAGACCAGAACAAACTCCATCATCTCTATTAGTATCTGAAACCTCGCCATCCTTGTGAGCACGAGATATGGGGAGGGGGTTGGTGGAGCCTACAGATCTACCTGCTGAGTTATTAGCAGACACTGTCTGGCCCTCCCTGGTCCTAGCTTAATGGGAAGGGGGCTTGTATATGGTTAGTTCCTAAGAAACTTTACTGACCCCTCCATATGCCATTCATGAGTGACCTTTACTGTATGACACACGTAGATAACACTGAATTTGTAAATCTAGATTAATCCTATACTTAAAAAATTTGAAGGATTCAAATCCTTGGTTAAATTACACAATGCAATTGCAACTGCCCATTCTTTTCTTATATGGGAGCCTTTGTAGCGTGACGGCCAGATCCCGTAGAAAACAGGAATATTCTGAACTGTGGCCGTCGTTCTAAAGTGTGGCCGTCGTTCTAAAGTGTGGCCGTCGTTCTAAAAACGATTTTGGCGGGAGAAGCTAACTTAAAAAACCCACCTAACCTATGCTAAAAGCCGTATACTTACCCAGGGGGGCTTCGCCCCCCGGACACGCCCCCCCCCCCCCCCCTTACACAACAGTTTCCTTACCTACGAGTACGACGGGAGAAGCTAACTTAAAAAACCCACCTAACCTATGCTAAAAGCCGTGTCCTTACCCAGGGGGGCTGCGCCCCCCCGAACCCCCCCCCCCCCTTACACAACATATTTAAGATCCGTTGACCATTTCCAAACGATTTTAGTCTATACAAGATAACAGCCGGAGCGATAATAAGCAAATTATGACACTTGGCCGTAGCACTACAAACTACCCCTTATATGTTTATGGGGTTAAATAGCCTTCAACAATATTAAGAAATCGTCGGAACCGGCAAAATTTTAAAATTCCAAATTTCTTACATTTTCGCCACGGTCTGCAAAATTCCAAGAGCCAGTGCTTGGCCAAAAGGCTCAGGCAATCTCCAGCAACAACATTAAATTTTCTTCAAGGAAACACTACAGACATAAAATAAAGAAAATGTTCCTGTAACATCATCATCATCATCACAATATGATAATCAAAGGAGATTCATTTTAGGATTCGACATTGTAAAAAGTATTTACGATAATCTATTTCATGACCTTTGAAGAAAGGAGGGTGTTTATTGAAAATACAGTCGACAGCTGTGTAACGTAGCGTAACTGGCCTTCCTTCATTACACTTTTTAATCTATTAATTTCATTTTCTTTCACGCACCATGGTATACTGATAATGCTTATTATCCCCTTTTGATACCTATCAACAAATTAATACTACAGTTGATCATGCTAATATAACACAACTATAACTCAATGACAAGGCAGGCAAAAAAATATCAACTTAATTTCCAATATAAAATCAAAATCTATAACAATATATCCAGTATCAAAAACAATAACAACAAATGCAGCCGTTTCTAGTCCACTGCAGGAAAAAAGGACTTTGACATGTCCATAATCATGTCTTGGGTTTGCCTAGTTTTCATCACCACGCTAGCCAACTGCAGATTGGTGATGGTAGGAAGCCTTTGTCTGATCGCTCACAGCAAATCAACATAGGATGGGTGCCTCTGACTAGTACAGCTTTGCTGATAATGGCGATACACAAACCCTTTCGACACGTTAAGGTATCCCCCCACACACACAAACACGCATACATACATACATATATATATATATATATATACATATATATATATACATATAAATATACATACATACATATATATATATATATATATGTATATATACATATATATATATATATATATACATACATACATATATATATATATATATGTATATACATATATATATATATATATATACAGTACATATATATATATATATATATGTGTGTATGTGTGTATATATATATATATATATATAAACATGTATATACATATATATATATGTATGTTTGTATATATATATACATAAACATATATATGTATATATATATATATATATATATACTGTATATACACACGTAAATGTGCTTTGAAAAATTGGTACCCAAAATTAGAGCTCCAGTTCCCGAAAATTAATTTCTTAATGAAATGGCTGGCTCCCTGTCCTTTTCCCTCGTTATAGCCCAATATCCTAGTTTCTGATTGACTGCTTTGTCAAGCTGTAAAAGGAGAATTAATGGCATTTGCCTATAGAATTCTAGCTTAATAGAGTGCAGCATGGTAATCGAGATGCTTATTAAAATAAGTATTACGCACACAAACATACAGTACATACACACATTTATATGTGCATGCTAAAAAGGTTCCACAATGGTATATAAAGCGTGTATAAAACTATATGTATTTTTGTAGATTACTTTAGTGACCAGGTCCACAGATGATCAACAAAAATATACAGTTTAATACACGTTTTCTATATCATTATGGAGACTTATTTAGCATAGTAAGGAAGTACAGCACTCTATTTATTTGTATCATATTATATATATACATATATATATATATACATATATATATACATATACATATA
>NC_090737.1:82960511-82980511 GCF_036898095.1 Palaemon carinicauda | reverse complement strand
CGCTTTTTAAAGTTTATATATGAAATATCTATTTTAATATTGTTACTGTTCTGAAGATATGTTAATTTAATTGTTCATTATTTCTCTTGTATTTCATTATTTCCTTATTCCTTTCTCAAGAGGCTATTTTTTCCTGTTGGAATGCTTGAGCTTTTAGCATCCTGCTTTTCCAACTAGGGTGGTAAGTTAGCTAATAATAATAATAAGACGCATCTCGTTTAGCAACATCGTTGGCCATTCACATCATTGAATTACCTTGAAACAATAACCAATCAACCAGTCTGAAAACTCATCCAATATTGAATGACTTGATATGTCCGTACAGCTATCCAACCAAAGTTCACCGTCGTTTAATATGTATCCACGATGCTCCACGGCTTTTTAAAAAATCTTGTTTTAAATCTTTCCTGTATAAGCCATGGTGCAGGTTTTAAATATAACTGTATTGGTTTAATTTGTTACATTTCTACACGATATGATAACGTCCAGGACCTGTGAAGGCCATACTGGGGTTCGAGTCCCGCTCAAACCACATAGTTCCTTTGGTCGCTGCAACCTCACCATACTTGTGAGCTAAGGAAGAGAGTTTCTTCTTTTTGTTTGTCTACATCTTTTCCCACTTCTTTGTGGGGTCGATGTTTCTGGTCAGCTTTCTCCATCTACCTCTGTCCCACACCTCTTCAACGGTTAATCCCTTTGTTCGAAGGTCATCCTTAATACAGTCCATCCACCTTAGCTTTGGTCACCCTCTCCTCCTCGCTCCCTGTACCACCATTTTCATCATTCTCCTCCCAATATACTGTTCATCTCTTCTCATGACATGACCATACCACCTCTTGGATCTTATCTGATAGTTTTCTAACTTCTGTGGTACCACTAATTACCTCATTCCGTATCTTATCTCTTCTTGTCACCCCACACATCCATCTCAACATTCTCATCTCTGCCACATCCATCTTCTTCTCTTTTGTCTTCTTTATTGCTCACGTCTCCGCTCCATACATCATTGCCAGTCTCACAACTGTCCTGTTTACTTTACCTTTCAACTTAACCCCTATTTTCCTGTCGCATAGTACTCCATGCACTTTTTTTTCCAATTCTTCCATTCTACTTGTATTCTACGGTTTATTTCTGCCCCCAGATCACCATCGTCTGCAACTGTTGACCCTAAATACTTGAAATTTTCAACTATTTTCAATATCTCTTCTTGTAAACTAATTTCCCCATTCTCGCTATTTTTCAATCTCAAATACTCTGTCTTTTCCCTGCTGATCTTCAATCCTCTATTTTCCATTTCTCTTCTCCACTCCTACAGTTTCTCTTCTACTACCTCTCGCCTAGTGCTACACAGTATAACATCATCAGCAAAAAGCATACACCAAGGAGACTGATCTCTAATACCTTGTGTTACTACATCCATGACTAGATCAAATAGGTAAGGGCTCAATGCAGACCCCTGATGTAGTACCACATTTACTGGGAAACTTTCTGTTAGGCCTATAATGCTCTTAATATTTGCTTCTGCCGTCTCATATATATCTTGGGTGATTCTTACGTATTTCTCCACAGCTCCTGACATGGTACTCGATCGTATGCCTTCTCCATGTCAATAAAGACCATATGTAATCCTTTCTGTTTCTCCCGATGCTTTTCTATCGTCTGCCTCAAAGCAAATATTGCTTCTACAGTCCCTCTTCCAGGCATGAATCCAAATTGTTCCTCACCAACTGTTGTTTCAACTCTGAGTCTTTTCTCAATGATCTTCTCCCATATTTTCATAGTATGGCTTATCAGCTTTATGCCTCTGTAATTGCCACATTCCTGGATGTCTCCCTTCCCCTTATAGATGGGAATGATTAGGCTCCGTCTCCATTCCTCTGGCATCTTCTCCTGATTGAAGATCTTCTGCGTTAGGCCCCACAAGATATCTATGCCTTCCTCTCCAAGACTCTTCCATACCTCTACTGGTATATTATCCGGTCCTGCAGCTTTACTATTTTTCATCTTCTTTACTGCTTGTTCCACTTCTTTTCTAGTCACTCCTATGGTAACTGTCTCGTTTGGGAGTCCATCTTCAAATACTGTTTTTGGGTTCTCCTCATTCAATAGTCCTTCCAAATACGTTTCCCACCTTCTTTTAATTTCATTCTCTTCTGCTAGAACTATACCATTGCTATCTTTTATGTGCCTTATCTGTGTCAGGTCTTTAGATGCAGCATCTCAGGCCTTAGCAATTCGTAATATTTTCTTCTCTCCTTCTCGTGTTTCCATCTCTTTATGGACTTCATTTAATGTCTCTACCTTTGCCTCTGCTACAGTTCTTCTTGCTTCTTTCTTTGCTTGTTTATAGTTTTCTTTATCCTGCTAGATCTGCCTTCTTCTTGGCTTCTTTCTTGGTTTTTACCGGTTCTTGCACCTCATCATTCCACCACCACGATTCTTTATCATTTGGGGCTCTTCTTCCTGATGACTTTCCAAGTACTTCCTCACCGATCCTAAGAATCCCTTTACTATTCTCGGTCCACCATTCTTGTACATCCTCATGTAACCTTAGTGCTTCCAGCACTCTTTCCTTATACAAGACTCTCAGTTCTTCCTCTTTCAATTTCCACCACTTAATCTTTGGGTCCATTCTCGTCTTTTTACTTCTACAATTCCTTAGTCTGCAATCAACAACCACTAACCTGTGCTGCGCTGCTACACTCTCCCCATTTATCACCCTGCAATTTCTAACTTCCATCAGACGGTCTCTCTTACATAGCAACAAATCTATCTGGCTCTCCCTGCCACCACTACTGTAAGTAATCAGTCTGTTAATCTTTTTCTCAAAGGTGTTGATCATTGTTAGGTCAAAAGCCAATGCAAAATCAATCACCCTTTCTCCCCCATCATTTCTCTCACCAATACCCCAACCTCCATGCATTCTCTCCATCCCTGCCCTACTCATTCCTAAGTGGCCGTTCAGATCTCCTCCTATAATTACCCTTTCCCTTGCAGGAATTATTCCAAGCTCCTGGTCCAACTCCTCCCAGAATGTATCCTTCTCCTCCTCTATACATCCAGTTTGCGGGGCATTGGAACACACCACATTGACTATTGTTGCTCCCAGTCCTAATTCTGTCATTTTCCTATTCACCCCACTCAAATTTTCCTTCAAGTCTTTCGATAATATTATTCCTACTCCATTTCTTCCTTCCATATTTGCTCCACTGTAATATAATTTACAACCTTTGCCTAGTTCTCTTGCGTTATTTCCCTTCCAACTGGTCTCCTGCACACACAGCACTCCAATCTTCCTTCTCTCCATGAGGTCAACCAGCTCTCGTCCTTTTCCAGTCATTGTCACCACATTCACAGTTGCTACTCTCATCCTCTTCTCAGATATTTCCCTATAAGCTTGCCTCTTTAACCCAGCCCGCCCATGACTCGGTAGCCCTTGCCGATTTTTTGGAGGGATCAGGCGAGGTCCCAACGCGTCACCTAAGAGGAACGCCCAAGCATTACTTTCATTCTGATTACACTCAATGCTCATAGTTGTTTTGAATAATTTTTCATGGTCGGATGCCTTTCCTGCCGCCAACCCTCCCCATTCACCCGGGTTTGGGACCGGCACCAAGTTGAGGCTAGCTTGCCCCCCCCCCCCCAGTGGCTGGGTGGCCTATAAGTCTATTTGCTGATTCTTTAGTAGCCATTGCCTGACGCTCCTTGGTCCTAGCTTGTGAGGAGAAAGGGCTTGGGCGCTAATCATGTGTATATATGGTCAGTCTCCAAGGCATTGTCCTGCTTGATACGGCAATGCCACTGTCCCTTGACTCTGCCAATCACGAGAGGCCTTTAAACCTTTAAACTGCCATTCTGTGGGTAACACATGCAATACATAAGAAAACAGCTTAGGTATAACCGGCTTATAGGACGCTGGGAATATAATTATTCCGTAAGAAGTAAAGATATAAGGGTAAGACAAAGAAAATAAATGTGCAACATTATTCATATACGAAAGATAAGAGTTTAAGATAATATAGATAATTCTTTAAGACCCTAAATACTCAAAGATCTTGTACATGGTATTATTAAAAGTTTGGCGATATAACGATAGTCAATACAAATTTGTAGTTTTGTTGTAATTGTTGTTGCATGTAAAATTCGGTTGTTTCAATATTATACGTTTCCAGGTAATCATAAAAGCATAATAAAAATAAATTTGAACACTCACACAAACACAGATATATATGTGTGTGTGTGTGTGTATGCCTGATAAAAAAATAGAGAAAAGAAAACATTAAGTGCATAATACGACCTTTGTGACTGTGTACCTACATAATGTTAAATTTGGATAAGCGTAAGAGGCAAAACAAATTAAAACATGGCATGACATGCAGCAGGTGTCCCCATGACGCAATACTCGTGATCTTAAACCCGTTCATCAGCCTCCAACCGTATGCTTATAAATTCGCTCCCCCCGGAGGCGTGTAATCTTAGTTCAGTGGTGTCATTTATAAAACCAGTTTTATCACAGGTGACATATCTTTACAGAACAATGGTTACATCCACTTACTATGCGTTGGAGAAAATGTACTACCTTTCGCGTGGCAGCTCTATTGCTTACGCGTGCAGTTCTGTGATAGTGATTACCATTTAGTGAAGGTAAGCTCTTCGGGAAGAAAAAATATATAGATAAAAACAAGAACGAGGTCTTGTTTACATCCATGTCAGCGAAAAATTATGGCTGTCGCTAATTTTCACCTACTTAGGGTCTTTTCCGTTTATTTATTCATTCATTTATTTGTTCTGACTGCATTTACGAAGGAATTATTTAGCAAAACCATCCATGCTCTCGGCTCGTGCAATTATAACTTTACTTTTACGAGTCTACTAAAATGGATGGCGTGTGAAAAATTACTTTTTGAAGACTGGTATTATTCCTGGTATTTAAGTTTAAATGTTTAACAGAGAATAGTTCCATTATCTTTAGTCCCGACATAGAGCACGGACATGTATAAAAAAAATTTCTCTCTCTCTCTCTCTCTCTCTCTCTCTCTCTCTCTCTCTCTCTCTCTCTCTCTCTCTCTCTCTCTCTCTCTCATTGAAAAGATACAACACCACTTAATGTGGTAATGTCTTTACAACCAAAATAGCAAATACATGGTATACACTTCCACCGGATGCAGTGAACAGTAACACGGTAAACGAGTTCAAGAATAGGTTAGACAAGATCATGAAAACTCTCTGAACGTTCAAACCAAATCGTTCTACCCAAGAGGAAATGGAGTCCCCCTAATGAACTAAAAAGTCATTGAGACATTGAAAATCCTTGTAACTCTCTCTCTCTCTCTCTCTCTCTCTCTCTCTCTCTCTCTCTCTCTCTCTCTCTCTCTCTCTCTCTCCCTAAAATTAGTTAGTCTTTCCATTTCCCACATTGACTCTAAGGGTTGATTCTCCGTCAAAACACAAGAGCAGGTAAGTTATAATTATATTCTCTTGTGCTCTTGCGAGTGTCTTCAATTAAACGGACAGGAAGATTAATCAAGTTTGCTTCACTCTTTCCCTGGATCAAATAACTCCTGCACACGAGAAAAGATACTTTTCTGGCCGCAGAAAATTGCTTTCACGCTAATTTTTGCACACACACAGAGAGAGAGAGAGAGAGAGAGAGAGAGAGAGAGAGAGAGAGAGAGAGAGAGAGAGAGATTACAAATAAAATAAATTTGGATTTAAAGATAATTACAGCAATGCAAAATCAAACAAAGATAAATATCTAAATTTGAGTTTAAACAATACCTTTATGCAGAAATATTTGAGCAGGGTTAGGGGTTGTTAAGATTATCCTGATTTAAAATCAAATATTGATTTTCGTATTCAAGAAGTCTTGTCAATGTGCATCAAATAACAAGGAATTACGAAACAATGTAAAGAATGCAATAAAAACTAAGTAAAAGAACTTGAGAATGTTAAGAAACCTGAAAAAAAACAGAAGTACTTAGAGGTCCAAATGTTGAATGAAGAAAATATAAATCATAATAATCATATTAGTTGTCTTCAATAGCATCAGCTGCTTCGGAATATAACATAACAAACAAAGTCCATTTATCGTTTACTATCCTTGCAGGGGCAATAAGGTTTTTACGTTGTAACACCTCTGCCCCTTTCCGAATTCTCTTTACGTGTCCAAACCATTTAAAATTGCTTAGATAAAGCTATTCTCCTATATTAAGATTTTTTCACCACTTACCATTAAGTATCGTGTATGTGAACCGCTTTTATCAAATATACCAACCCTTCTTCTAGACATAGAACACAAGAGTTTTCACAAATATTTATTTGTTGTCTAGGACGAAGATACCCCATCCTGATTTGCCATTTCTGATTAAGACTTCTTTGGTCTTTATATGGCTACATTCCCAATTAAAGCTTTAAAGTTCGCCCATAAATGGCAGATGTGAAGGACAGGACAATGACCTTGAAACTGACCATAATAGGATCAGTACCCAAGCCCCTTCAACATCAAACTAGGACCAGGGAAGGCAAGGATATTGCTGCTGATGACTCCGCAGGTTGACCTATAGGCTTCCCCAAGCCCCATTCTTAGCTCAAAAGGATAGTGAGATTGCAGAAATTACTAGAAAGAAACTATCGACCTTGAGCGGGCCTCGAGCTCCCACCCAACAGATTCCTAGGCAGGTATGTTTCCAATATAATTATTTAACTGACAAGAAACTATCGATCTTCAGCGGATCTGGAAATCCCTCTCAACAGATTATGAGGCAGAAACGTTTCCAATATAATTATACAACTGACAATATAAGGCACTCGATTACTCGAATGCCATATGTGGACGACATCATGATGATGGGTAGATGGAGATGAGTCGGGCACGCTCTTCGCATTCCCCAAGAGAAATTAGTTCACCAAGCGTTCAGCTGGGCTCCACAAGGTACTAGAAGACTTGGAAGACCCAGGCCTACATGGCTGAGAACTATGAAGCACGAAGTAGGAGATGATGAATGGAGAAGTGTTGAATTAAAAGATCAATATAGAGACGACTGGCGAAATCTAACCGAGGCCCTTTGCGTCAATAGGCGTAGGAGGATAGGATGATTATTATGATGAGATTTTCTATAGGGTTAAAGTCAGAGAGTCTGTGGGGCAATTCAAATCCGATGATAAAGAAAGAGATGGTCTTCTACAATTTCAGTATACTGCCAACATTTCTACCTTTCATTAGTCTCAATTAGTTCCCCTGGACCACTGTCAGCAATTCATCCTCAAATTACTCCTGTGACTCTGCCGCTCCTCCATATCAGCAGAACATTTATAAGCTCATAAATACAAAGGAAATCGTTTGATTAAGGTTTACAAAGTATAAACAATACGTTATCTAACATTGTTTATATTGATAAACGATATCATTTAAGATAGAACAGGCTGATATAAGTTATTCATATAAACCTATCATTTATATTATCAGATATAGATTAATGTTGCTCATGCCTTTCTCTTTAATAATTCTCATAAAAATGATAAGATTATATTATGAAAATATTATTATTTTCTATATTAATCGGTATACTTTGAGCATTGATGTATATAGGTGAAAACTTGTACCACGAAGAAGTGTGTATTAAAATGCACGTAAGCATTTATGTGTAATAAATTAAAACAAACAATAAGCTTTCATTTCTGTCACCAACAATGAACATTAACACGTTTAGTCCCCCTCCTCTCTCTCTCTCTTTCTCTCTCTCTCTCTCTCTCTCTCTCTCTCTCTCTCTCTCTCTCTCTCTCTCAATTCCACCTTTTTAACTACTTATGGTGTGTTATACTCTTCCCACCTGTATGTGATTGCAATGATTACAGAGGCATCAGTCTTATTGATTTAAAAGCTCAAAATAGAAACGACTGACGAAGCCTAACTGAGGCCCTTTGCGTCAATAAGCGTAGGAGGAGATGATGATGATGATGATGATGAGGATGATGGCGATGATGAGGATGATGTGTGTGACGTCATGAGATTCGATACGAGATACGAGCCTATGACATTTATCATTGTTTATTTCCGAGATCTTTTACAATCATTATGTAATATTCATTACTTGTTTTCCATGTAATTTTCACAACAATTCTTCCACGTTGTTTATTGGAAATTATGCTTTATATTTCTATTCCCACTTTAGTTTCTTCCTTGTCCATTATCTACCAAAATCTATCGTCATATTCCGAAAACTAGATTTTCATACTGTTTTCTCCAATGAATCATTTATTACATATACTCTTATCCGTATGATGTATAATGATACTGCAAATAGAATAAAGTTTTTCTTATGCATATCAAAATAACAAAACATAATTTTCTATACAAAATCTAATGGAAAGCCTACCGACATATATCTGAGTGACTGTGCTTTTATATTTCCTCCCTTTCAACCATATACACATAATAAAAAAATTCTTTTCAATAGTGGCAACTGTTTTTTTCAGTTACTGGTATTCAGTATCTACACATAAAATCCATTAAAGCAAGCGGGCTCAGCAAAGCCCCCTGTCGTTCAATCCCAGAGATTTCTCCACGTGTAAGCACGAACGAGTGACTACAAATGTTTTTTGATCCACAAACATACAGATCTCTATTAAACCACAGTGCCTGATCTCCAGGCACTTAGCAACCCCGTCATTTTGTCTTTTAATATTTTTGGTGATCAATCTATTCTGCAGAAGTGTTTTAATTCTTTCATTCTATCTTGTTTTGAGTATTGTTCTCCTGTCTGGTCTTCAGCTGCTGATTCTCATCTTAATTAAATTTCTTATTCCTGATTTAGATATTAATCTTTGACACCTTCGTTCAATTAGTTCATTATGAATGTTGCACAAGATTTTCATAATTCTGACCATCCTTTACATTCAGATCTTTCTGGACAGTTTCATCCTGTTCGTAATACTAGACAGGCAGTTAATTCTTATAGTCAGGCATTCTCCATCATGAGGCTCAATACTAAACAGTATTCTAGACGTTTTATTCCCGCTTTGACCAAGTTGTGGAATGATCTTCCTAATCGGGTAGTTGAATCAGTACAACTTCGAAAGTTCAAACTTGCAGCAAATGTTATGTTGAACAGGCTGACATACGTCATTTTATTTTATATAGGACATATCTGTTTTCATGTTACTGTTTTAGAATAATCTATTGTTAATTCTTTCTCTTCGTTTATCTGTTTCCATATTTACTCTCCTCACTGGGGTTTCTTCCCTGTTAGAGCCCTTGGGCTTATAGCATCTTGTTTTTCCAACTAGGATTGTAGCTTGGCTAGTAACAATGATAATAATAATAATAATAATAATAATAATAATAATAATAATAATGATAACAATAATAAAAATAATAATAATAATAATAATAATAATAATAATAAAAGTAATAATAATAATTGGTGGAGACCCATTGAAAGTACGTTTGCAAGTAAATCAATATACATTTAGTATGTTAAAATATAATAAGGAATTTAGTAACTGATATATATTTGACCCTTTCTAACTAGGGATACCCTAACATGGTCAAAGGGTTTGCGAGTCGCCAAGATCAACAAAGCTGTACTAGTCAAGTCCACCCATTCTAGATTGGTTTGCTGTAAGTAATCAGAGGAAAATCGCCCACCATCACCAATCCGCACTGGCAAGCGTGGTGATGAAAACTAACCAAACCAGATATGAATTGATGTCTGAGGGCTTTGCTGTGCAGTGGACTGGAAACAGCTGCATTTGCTGTTGCTTTTGTATATATTTGATGAATGATCTCATATCAGCTGTGTTGAATCAGCGGAACTTCAAAAGTTCAAAATTGCAGCGAATGATTTTATGTTGAACACGCTAACACAAGCGTCTTTATATAGTTAATTTATGAAAGATCTATTTTAATGTTGGTACCATTCGTAAAATATGTTATTTTAGGTGTCCATTACTTCTCTTGTAGTTTATTTCCTTATTTACCATCCACACTGTGCAATTTTTCCTTGTTAGAGCCCCTGGACTTATAGCACCCTCCTCTTCCAATCACGGCTGTAGCTTAGCTAATAATAACAACAACAACAACAGCAACAACAATAACAAAAATAATAATAATATTAATAATAATAATAATAATAATAATAATAATAATAATAATAATAACAGTGCAATTTATGCATATTTTTTTATCTTACCTTTTACTATCCACCGGCTATGGTGCTAGAGTGAACTGACCAATATATATATATATATATATATATATATATATATGATGCAGACTGACATTTAAAGCAGCGTGCTCAAATTGTACCTGACCCTTCTTGAACAAGGTTCGGGACAAGACTATGTCGGCCGTAAGCCAACAGTGAATCATTATGTGGAAATTCAGAGAGCTATAAAGGCAGATTACAATTGGATGAGAGAGAGAGAGAGAGAGAGAGAGAGAGAGAGAGAGAGAGAGAGAGAGAGAGAGAGAGAGAGAGAACTACAAAATCAGAGATAAATAATTGCTATGACATCACAGAGAGAGAGAGAGAGAGAGAGAGAGAGAGAGAGAGAGAGAGAGAGAGAGAGAGAGAGAGAGAACTACAAAATCAGAGATAAATAATTGCTATGACATCACAGAGAGAGAGAGAGAGAGAGAGAGAGAGAGAGAGAGAGGTTAAAATATGGTAGGGTCGATAAATAAAATAGATTAAGTCAACGAACGATACATTGACTTTCAACAGAGAACAATATTTTTTTTGTTATTGTGAGCTGAATAAGATATAGTTGATATAATATTTAGGCATTTTGGTAACTTCAAAACATTCACAAAAAAATTCAAAACATTCACAAAAAATCTACATAAGTTACTTATGTAGAATTTTTTGTAAATGTTTTGCAATTACCAAAATGCCTAAATATTATGTCAACTATATCTCATTTCAGCTCGCAATAACAAACAAGGCTTGTTCTCTGTTGAAAGTTAATGTATCGATGACTTAATCAATTTTGTATATTGACCCTACTATGCTTTTACCTCTTGTGTGTGTGTGAGTCTCTCTCTCTCTCTCTCTCTCTCTGATATCATAGTAATTATTTACCTCTGATTTCTCTCTCTCTCTCTCTCTCTCTCTCTCTCTCTCTCTCTGATGGCATAGCAATTATTTATATCTGATCTAAACCTTTACGCCTCTTATTTTTTTCCCAAAACAGTACTTCAACAAGAAGGTACAGTTAAACGTTATTCTGAATTTTTACGATGATAACTAAATATACAGATACAACACAATTAGACTTCAACAACAATAACAGCAACAACGACGGCAACAACAACAACCACAACCATAGATTCCCTTTAGTCGTTCACATTTCGGTAGATATAATTTGTATAAAGTTAAACTATTTCTTAGGAACAAAATATAGTTAAGTTCATTTCCATAATAATAATAATAATAAAAATAATAATAATAATAATAATAATAATAATAATAATAATAATAATAATAATAACTTGAAGAAAACGTTATGGGTATCAAAAATGCATTGTTATAAGGTTGTATATTTAAAGAATAAAAAAGACAGGAACTTACGCAGTTATTTTCAGCTGTATTTTCTTTTAACTTTACAACGTATATGAATGTGGATTTTTTTATACCTAATAATAATAATAATAATAATAATAATAATAATAATAATAATAATAATAATAATAATAATATCTTGACCTGTGAAAGTTCTTTTTATTACATAGGACTTGCCACATATCATCTTACCCAATCGTAACGTTTACAGAAATTCCAGCTGCCAAAAGTACCCTTTTCCAAAGAGCTCAACGCCAGTCTGAGTCGACTATTTTCTCTTGCTAACAAGAAATGCAATATTTCGTAAGTGAAAAAAAAGCAACAATCCTTTAATTAAACAGTTTTACTTTTCAAACAACAATTTGGAAAATTGTGCTTTTAAAGGTTTAAAGGCCGCTCATGAATGGCAGAGGCAATGCCCTAGGGACTGACCATATTACATATGATCAGCCCCGAAGTCCCCTCTCCACCCAAGCAAGGACCATGGAGGGCCAGGCAATGGATGCTGATGACTCAGCAGATGACCTATAGGCTCCACCAATCACAGTGACATTGCCCTTTCAAGCAGGACAATGCCCAGAAACTGACCATAATTACATATGTTCAGCGTCCAAGCACTCTCTCCACCCAAGCAAGGACCAGGGAGGCCTAGGCAATGGCTGCTGATAACTCAGCAGATAGTCCTAACGGCTCCACCAAACACCCCGCATCCTTAGCTCACAAGGATGGAGAGGTTGCAGCGACCAAAGAAACTAATGAGTTTGAGCGGAACTCAAACCCCAGTCTGGCATTCACCGGTCATGGACGTTACCACATCGGCCATCACATCCTTTTGTTCTGACTTAGCTTCATTAAGGAAATGTCTGAGTCCTATTTCCATTTATTTCTATCAATTAACATTCCTCGTTCGCTAATGAAGTGCTGGTTAGGCAATTAGTCGCTAATAGAAAGGTCCTTTAAATTATCCTTTCGGGAGACCTCCCCATTTCTTCCTTATCATTCATAAGATTCCATGAATTGGGAATTGTGTATTATAATGTAGTCTGGAAAGCCTTTGGTAACGAATGCAATAATAACAAATCTGATTTGATCATTTCTACACACACACACAGACACACACGCACACACACACATATATATATATATATATATATATATATATATATATATATATATATATATATATATATATATACATATATATATATATATACATATATATATATATATATATATATATATATATATATATATATATATATATATATATATATATATACATAATGTATTATAGTCACGAAAGGAAAAATGAAAAAGACTTGATTGGAGTTAGTACTTTCATCCACTCAGGACATTATCAAACTCAGCAATGAGAATACAAATAGGTTACACTCTGAACAAGGAATGCTATATATTACATTATTATCATTTCCAGAACTATTCTTAATCAACATGTTTTTTAATGTACAATTATATTTAAACACCAATAAAATTCACTATGGAAAATGAAGAAAATAACCGTATCCCATTTTTTGACGTTTTAATAGTTAGAGAAACAGATAAATTTAAGTTTTCCATATATAGAAAGCCTACAAATAATTTTTCATATGTACATTTTTACTCCGGTCACTCTAAAAATATTAAGCATTCAGTTTTTTCCTCCATGTACCTTAGGGCATTGAGAATTTGTAGCCCAGATTACATTGAGGAGGAGTTCACTAAAATAGAAAAAATTGCAACAGATCTTTGTTATCCTAAATATTTCTTAGAAAAAATGTATGAATAAGGCTAAGAAAACATTTTATAGTGTCCAATTAGAGAGAAAGGAAACAATTAATAATATGCTTTGTTTGCCATTTCATGTTTGTTTTCTAGATGTTATACCCCTTTTGAAAAAACTAGACATTTCTGTAGTGTTTAAATATAATTGTACATTAAAAAACATGTTAATTAAGAATAGTTCTGGAAATGATAATAATGTAATATATAGCATTCCTTGTTCAGAGTGTAACCTATTTTATGTTGGCCAAACATCAAAAAGTATACCAGTCAGATTAAAACAACATCAGGTGGCCGTCTCCAGGGGTTCTCTTAATAATGCCTTGGCCTCCCACTGGTTAGGGTCAAGTCACAGAATTGGTTGGTCAAAGACGGAAAAAGTAATCCATGTAAATGACTATTTCCAAAGGAATATTGTTGAATCATTTTTAATCTCCTGTACTCAAGGTAGAAATTTTAATCTAAGCCCAGGTCTGTTTTCCGTTAATCCATTATTATCCTTTTATCTAAAATCTGACTTCTTCGGAATTATTAAGAAACTGATAGCTGTTGGATCCCCTTTTCCAGTATAAATACGATGTCTTTGTATATGTATTCTCATTGCTGAGTTTGATAATGTCCTGAGTGGATGAAAGTACTAACTCCAATCAAGTCTTTTTCATTTTTCCTTTCGTGGCTATAATACATTTTATATTCATCACGTGTCAGCTTTCGTGATTTCTACACACACACACACACACACACACACACACACACACACACACATATATATATATATATATATATATATATATATATATATATATATATATATATATATGCACATATATATACATATATATATATATACATATATATATATATATATATATATATATATAAAATAACACATATATGCATGCATTTACAGTTTATATATATATATATATATATATATATATATATATATATATATATATATATATATATATATATATATATGCATAATGATTTGTGTATTACCATGATCAGCAAAGTTTTACTAGTCAAGGCTACCCATAATAGGTTGGTCTACGGTGAGCGATCACATCAAAATCTCTAACCATACGTTTCACTCTAGACAAGAATAAAAACATCAGTAGTAGGATAATCAAAATATCAATTAATAAATCCAAGTAAATATAAATAACGAGTGATGAACTATCAGCCATAGATATTGATGATAAATGGAAAATCTAAAAATTTGAGTATTGGGGGGAAAATCATTAAAATCTTCACATAATATTTTATTTACTTCTTCAAGAAGATTAGAATAAAATATTAGAAAAGGAAATATAGTTTTTTAAAGAGCTTAATTTCTCGAAGACATTTCTATCCGTATAATACCATACTAACAGCAATAAAAATAATAATAACAATAATAATAATAATAATAATAATAATAATAATAATAATAATAATAATAATAATAACTATCATTCCAACTAACCGAAAATCATATTTACTTCCATCTATCACTGACGGTTGGTATTTGCAGTTTGACCCGGACGAACTTAATAACTTTTGGGCAACTGGAAAACCCAATTTACACTTTCACAATAAAAATTGATGTTTGAATGATGACAACTGAAGTGTACCTGGTACTTGAACGATGGCAGCCCTTAAAAGCGATGTCGAAATGCAACTTATTGGATTGGATTAAAGCTTAAATGAGATTTATGATTGCCCTTGCGAATGGGAACAGGAAGGGCATTTAAGCCATTTTACAGAGGAAATGACCTAAGGGGGGGATGGATAATTCGAGAGAGAGAGAGAGAGAGAGAGAGAGAGAGAGAGAGAGAGAGAGAGAGAGAGAGAGAGAGAGAGAGAGAGAGAGATAGTTTTTTTACAAGATTAATTGTTTATGTAAAAGGAGAGTACCTAATCAAAGATAATTACAACATAGTACACAGATATTCTGGTACAGTGTACACTTCATTACCAAAGCTAAATTTTTAAAAGATTACCCAAAAACCTAAAATTCCAACGATGTGCTGTTTACTACTACTACAACTACTACTACTACTACTACTACTACTACTACTACTACTACTGCTACTTCAATTACTACTACACTCTAAGTGAAAAAGAACAAAACTCTGGACTTAACCACTTTCTCTCCATGCATTTACTTTCTATTGATAAGATCACACTTTAGTAGATTATTATTATTATTATTATTATTATTATTATTATTATTATTATTATATTATTATTATTATTATTACTAACTAATCTACAGCCCTAGTTAGAAAAGCAAGATGCTATAAGCCCAAGGGCTCCAACAAGGTTAAAATAGCCAAGTGAGGAAATGAAATAAGGAAACAAATAAACGATATGAGAAATAATTAACAATTAATAAAATATTAAAAAAAAGGTAACATCAAAACAGATATTTAATATATAAACTATAAAAAAGACTTACGTCAGCCTGTTCAACATAAAAAGATTTACTCCAACTTTGAACTTGTGAATAAGACCAAAAATTTAATTCTAATATTCGTTTACCACTTCGTATTTCTCCATAAAATATTTTTCTTGGGAGAAATCGCCTGATATCCATCCTCCGATTGAGTAATATCTCAATTCGCTTTATGTCTCCTCGTAATCACCCACTTTCATTAAGGAAAAATTCACGGCAAATAGCCCGCAAAATTAAACTGAACTTAATGCACGGCATAAATGTCCTGTTTTGTGATTGTACCTTGAACTTTATTATCCACAGGCCATTAAACAAACACACCAAGCTTTCGCCTTAAAGTAGTTTATTGTCTATTGCAGGTGACTTTAAATTGCCGTGCAACGATAAAAGAAGGGAAGAAAATAAGAACAGTGTTATATTAGGTTATAAATGAAAAAGAATTAGTAACACAGGAATTGAGATAAAGTTAAACGTATGATTGAAAGTCAACTTCATAAAGAATGGCAAGCACGGGGACTGATTTTCACGCACTCTGGTTGGCTGACTAGAAAGCAAAGACGTGCTCCTATCGTCTACTTATTACTTCTAAGGGGATAATAGCGTCACAACATATTAACCTAAGCGTTGGCCAGGAGTAGTTTCCCCCCGTAGAGATAGGCAAAAAAAGGCATTTTTTGGTAATCGATCGTGGATTCCCTTATCATCATCATCATATTATTATTCTTATTATTATTATTATTATTATTATTATTACTATTATTATTATTATTATTATCTGCTAAGCCCTAACCCTAGTTGGAAAAGCAGGATGCTATAAGCCCCAGGACTCTAACAGGGAAATATCTCAGTGAGGAAAGGAAACAAGGAAAAATAAAAAATTGCAAGAACAATAACATTAAAATAAATATTTCCTAAATAAACTATAAAAACTTTAACAAAACAGGGCGAAGAGAAATTAGATAGAATAGTGTGCCGACTGTACCCCTAAGCAAGAGAACTCTAACCCAAGACAGTGGAAGGCCATGGTACAGAGGCTATGGCACTACCCAAGACTAAAGAACAATGGTTTGATTTTGGAATGTCCCTCTCCTAGAAAGCTGCTTACCATAGCTAGAGTAATTCATACCCTTACCAAGAGGAAGTGGCCACTGAACATGTATTGATAGTTTTCCTCGGATCTATTTATAACAAACTAATTCTATAAAACACTGATAGGACATAATAACAGTAACAGCACCAAAGGAAAGTGATTGGACTCTCTACCCAAATGTTGTAATACAATGAGTAAATCATAATCTCAATCAGCATTACAAGACACAAGTGCAGCAAAATCACAGAAATTATTGCATTACATTTAATGCTAAATTTCCTCGGGAAGGAAACTCAGATGTTAGCCACTATGTACCTCACTCATAGATTTATTTTATAAAATAGTCCTTCATTGTTTATTTCTTTAGATAATTTACTTATTAGAAATATACTTAAGGAAAAAGGTAAACTTACATCAGATCCATAAGTCTGCGATTAGGATATTCAGCAGACAAATTCGAAGACATACGGTTTCGTACTCGAAAGGTATTCAATTTTACATACATCAGTGAATCAGGATTATAAAGATTGACTTGGGATAGTTTATTAGAGTAATATATATTTACATGCTGATAGAACTAAATAACCCCTATTTCTTCATAATACTAACTTTTTAAATCAGTCACTCAACATAGTAACAAAAAGTGTACAGTGAGAGAGAGAGAGAGAGAGAGAGAGAGAGAGAGAGAGAGAGAGAGAGAGAGAGAGAGAGAGAGAGAGAGAGAGACCAATCGGTTTCTTCCAGGCTAACTTATCCTAAAACTATGACCTACTTTCATTTCAATCTTCAACAAATATGTCAGAAACTCAAGTCGTTATCCTAACAATGTATTTGCTAATAATTATAAAGTTTGCTCATCTGAGTACGAAAGATGCTTTTTAACTCGGGGAGAGAACGATCAATCAATTAAGCTAGATTTCAGTATTTGTGGAACTTAATTTTCCTCGTGTTCTTGCCTGCTGTAACTATGTAAGCTATTCTACTACAAAGTGTCATAACGTCACTGTCTTGAGGAGTTGACTCATTTGTCATCTTGATTGAAAAGACTTAAAAGGAAACTAATGTAGAGAGATTTCAATGAAAAATTCCACGAACATAATTCTGTATTTGGATAATGCTGCACAGAATAAGGTTTTCACATTCTGTACAAAATAGACATCTATAATAATCTTCACTACCAGATGAATCAGTGGAACTTCAAAAGTTCAAACCTGCAGCTAATGTTTTTATGTTGAACAGGCTGGCGTGAGTCTTTTTAAGTTTATATATGAAATATCTGTTTTAATGTTGCTATTGATGTTAAAATATTTTATCTCAATTGTTCATTAATTCTTATATCGTTTATATATTTCCTTATTTCCTTCCCTCACTGGGCTATTTTTCCCAGTTGGAAACCTTGAGCTGTATAGCATCTTGCTTTTCTAAAAAGGGTTGTAGCTTAGCTAGTAATAACAACAACAATAATAATAATAATAATAATAATAATAATAATAATAATAATAATGCACAGAATATTTTTCTTTATTGCTGCACAAAAAAGAAAAACCTTATCTAAGTTCCTATGCAAATTAATATATGCCAACATCTCATGGTTGTGTATAACAATTAAAATATAAGCAGCAGTAATAGCAAGATATATAGGAAAATTCACAAAAAAAATATTATTGATTGATTGATGTTGAGTTTTCTGGCATCCTGACATCGCAGGTCATTGACGTCGATATCATTTGTTTTAAATAAAGAATAAAAGGAAATTAAATTCAAAACCATAAAAAGTGAAGATGTTCTTATAAAGGTTAAATGTCTTTCAGAAGACCTGCTTCTGAAATAAATCTAACTGAAAAAGCACTCGGAGAGTGCAGACCTCCACCACGGCAGCTCATTTCTCGAAACCCGCTTCCCTTTCCCAAAATCAATTTAGACCATAGACGTATTTGAAGTCTGTGTGACAACCATGTGCGAACGCCAATTCGGTCGACCTTGACCTTTGACCCGGGACTTTCAAAATTGATCATTTCCAAGCCTCAACATAGCAATTAATCCTTGAAAGTTTCTCTACTCTGTGAGTACTAATTGTGGCCAGGAAGTTGTTCGCAACAAACAAAGTAGCAGACAAACACGAGCGAAAATATAACCTCCATCCAACTTCGTTGGCGGAAGTAAAGATTATAATATATTTTTGGTGCCCAGACGCGGGAACTGCTAGCATAGCACAAACATGATCAAACCAATAAACAGATCAGTGGTTCTTGACCTGGGGGCACCCACTAGGGTGGGGGGGGGGAACTGGGTGATTTCCAGGGGGGGGGGAAGATGAGCCTCAGGTGATAAATAAAAGTTTTCCATTTTTTGGGTTATTTTCATGACAAGACCATGGGGCAGTATTGTAAAAAATAAGCTTATGAAATATGCAGAAGTATTGTCGTTACTAACTCTTGCTTTCAAAAGTCTCCCAGACATACCATTTTCGTATATAATTATACTGGCCCCCCTCCCTGCCCTCTGACACTCATGGCATGGGTTGGTGGGGTAGGAAGTCTATAGATGCCAAGGGGGGCATGTACGGAAAGAGTAGTTCCTAGAGGGGGCGTGGTAGTAAAAAGGTTAAGATCCACTGAAATAGATTATCTAAAGGCAGGTTTTAGTTTCCTTTATTTGGGTTCAACTCACAGAAATCAAATGCTTGCGTGAAAATCCCAAAAACAAGTCAACCGCTCTGATCAATTTTCCACGTCGTTCACCACCAGAACTAGATCAGGAAATTCCAAGTTTCTATCAGTCTTCCTAAACCTGCCTTTTTAGATGCAGCGGACCTGCACTTGACGGGTGCAGTCCATCGAAGGTCCTTTTTTAGTGTAGGACACGTTCTCTCTTCAGCAACCTTTCCAGTCCTGGTACCCGAAGTTCAATAAATGTATATATTTATTCATATAATGTATTAACGTATGTATTTGTATACACATGGGATATTCACTTCTATTTGCTCTTTTCCGAACAACCGCAGATCTCCCATATAATGTAACATCATTAAATTGTACAAAGTGAAGTGGAACTTTTACATATTTATCTTCTATCTCCTCTATATACTGAACGTCAAGGAAAGGCAAAGGAGAATTTCTTCTGCAAAATT
>NC_090737.1:82958914-82960011 GCF_036898095.1 Palaemon carinicauda | reverse complement strand
TTAAAGAATATCAATGAAAAAAAAATACGTTTGCATCACACTATAGCTATTTGGCTAAAACCCAGAAAAGCAATACTAATATCACGTTCCTATATGGAAATTAGAATGAGTGATAAAATCATAAGAATTTTTACCCATGTTCATTCAAGGTGGTTTTACTCGTTTAACACGTTACTTTTGGATACTGCTTACAAGTGAAAAATTTATCATAATTATCATCAATAATCTTTTATTGTCCAAATATTATAAATCATAATGAATATCACTGAAAAAATCACGTTTGCAAAATACATCACAGCAATGTCGCAAAAAAAAATAATAATAAATAAATAAATAGATAAATAAAACGACAATGGTAATATCAGATTCCTATGAGGAAATTCAAGTGAAATATGTAATATAATCTTCACTAATATTCATTCATTAGCGTTTTACTCATTTAAGGCGTTATTTTTTAATAATGTTTACCATTGAAATCATAATCATTATTATCATTAACACCATTGGCATCATCACTGATGTAGTTATTATTATTATTATTATTATTATTATTATTGTTGTTGTTGTTGTTGTTGTTATCAGTATTATCAAAACGTCAGAACAGGGTTAGAAATGAAACTATAAGACAGATTACTCGAGTGTCATATGTGGATGAGATCATAATGAGGGATAGATGGAGATGGATAGGGATGCTCTTCGCACTCCCCAAGAGAGATTAGTTCATCAAAAGTTCACCTGGGCTTCACAAGGCAATAGAAGAGTTGGAAGACCCAAGTCTACGTGGCTGAGGACTGAAGAGCGAAGTAGGAGATAATGAATGGAGAAGTTTTGAATTTAAAGATCAAGATAGAGACGACCGGCGAAATGTAAAGGAGGCCCTTTGCGTCAATAGGCATAGGAGGAGATGATGATGCTGTTGATGAAAGCTGCAGTGGATTCCAAGCCACAAAGGAATCCTGAGGAACAAATTGGCAGACGCAACTGCTAAACAAGGGCTTAACAACCACTGTACTATCAACAACCTTTTGTATTGAAAAGAGTTTATCTATCTATCAATCAAAACAGTTTGCATTGATCTGAGCGATATGGCAGCTTAA
>NC_090737.1:82946414-82956414 GCF_036898095.1 Palaemon carinicauda | reverse complement strand
GTTTAACTGGCTTCTGAGTTCACAATTTACAAAATGAGTAACAAAAATAAAACGTTTTTTTTTTTTTTTTTTTTTTTTTTTTTAAATAACCTGATTGATATATTACAGTAGCCTTGTGGTGGCCTGGTGATTGGGAGACTGGGATTCAAGTCCTGCACAAACTTGTTAGTTTCCTTGGTCGCTGCAACCTCACCATCCTTGTGAGCTAAGGATTGGTGGTTTGGGGGATCCTATAGGTCTGTCTGCTGAATTATCAGCACCCATTGTCTGGCCCTCCTGGTCCTAGCTTGGGTGGAGAAGTGCCATGGGCTCTTATCAAATATAATAAGGTCAGTCTCCAGGGCATTGTCCTGCTTGATAGGGCAATGTCACTGTCCCATGCCTATGCCATTCATGATCGATCTTTAAACCTTTCTGAACATGTTAGGACGCACCTTTGTGAAACCACAGCTGATTTACATCAGTGTGTTTCAGAGTAGGCAAACGATACCAGGTAGCTTAATGATGACCTATCCTTCCGACCAGTGAAAATAAAGAAGAGAAGAGAGCTATTTCCCCGAAGCACAAAGCACAGCGCTGAGATCTATTTTCAGCGCCGCGGCGCTGGGCGAGCGCGAAGGGCAAAGGCTAAATGCGTTTAGTTAGCCCGGAAATTTTTCCGTATCCAGCATTTCTCTTTTTTCGCTGACAATGATCGGAGTGAGCATAATATGATGTTTTCCCTTCCACAACACTGGGTGTTTATGCATCGCGACGGCAGAGTTAAAAGGATCAAAGTAACGCTGATTTTGTTTTGTTGACGCTTGTTCGCTCGCCATCAAAGGCCCACGGGAGGGACGTGTTAACGAATCGACTTGCGCTGGATTAAGCTGTACGTGGTCGATGTTGTGTGTCCTCCCGTCCGAGTAATTCCTAACAATCGGGCGAAAGGGGGGTGGGGGTGGAAAATATTACATTGTGTGACATGTGATTATAAAGAGTTGAAGCTGCAAAATCTTGTTTTGCACTTTGCAATAATCATGGGAATTTGCAATAAGATTGCTATGTCTGAATTGATTGATTGATTTATATTTTCTGAAATCCTGATATTGACGCCGATATCGTTAATTGTATACAAAGAATGAAAGGAAACCTACATCTGTTACACTTTGAAGAGATGCAAATTCGATAAACAATAAAAATTTAGAAAACATGAAAGTAGAGTAAATGTTTTAGGAAATATTGCTTCTGATCTATAAAAAAAAATATAAGTATTATACTGAATAGCGGAATGGGAACATAAAGCGTACACTACCTAATGGAGTGATGAAATACTAGCGGATATATTTCAAAAGCATAGGTGTTCAAGCCTCACTCTGTAAACATTTACATAGAGAGTTTGAATCTCGTATCTTCTATAGAGATTATTTACTGTGCATTTAATTTTTTTCTCCCAATTATTTCTAAAAATATTCTAAAACATGTTAACTTTTCTAATTTTGAAAACCGAATAATCCTTTTCTTCTCTGTATTAGAACTAGTTTCGTCAAATATAGTTAACTAATACGTCAAATAAATATCTATAAAACATTGCATGAAATTCTATTTCATACATAAAATTTTTCGTATCATTATTGCTCCAATTACTAAAAAAAAAAAAGACTATGAAGACCCGTATTCTTAAAAATTTTATACTTTTTATTAAGAAGGCACTAGAAGAGTTGGAAGACCCAGGCCTACATGGCCGTGGACTATGAAGCGTGAAGTAGGAGATGATGAATGGAGAAGTATTGAATTGAAAGCTCAAGACAGAGATGAATGGTGAAATCTAACTGAGGCCCTTCGCGTCAATAAGCGTAGGTGGAGATGACGAAGATAGTACCTGTCACTATAACGTCTACAATATATTAATTAATATTTTGAGATGAGAATAAATTATCGGTTCAGTAGCTATTGCCTTAGTCTTCTTATTATTACTACTAGCTAAGCTACACAATTAGTTGGGAAAGCAGGATGCTTTAAGCCCAAGGTCTCCAATAAGGAAAATAACCCAGTGAGGAGAGGAAACAAGGAAATAAATAAACTACAATAGAAGTAATAAAAAATCAAAATAAAACATTTTAAGAACAGTAAAACATTAAATTAAATCAAAATAAAACATTTTAAGAACAGTAAAACATTAAATTAAACCATTCATTTATAAACTATAAACTTAAAAAAGACAAGAGGAAGAAAAATAAAATAGAGTAGTGTGCCCGAGTGTACCATCAAGCAAGAGAACTCTAAACCAAGACAGTGGAAGACCATGATACAGACGCTATGGCACTACCCAAGAAGAGTAGAGAACAATGGTTTGATTTTGGAGTGTCTTCTCCGACGAACATTCTACAATTACAAGAATGTTACTAAAAATATTCTTCTTAGGTTCTAAGAAACTCTTAAGTTCTTCATCTAAATGTGATTTGAGAATGTCAAATCTATATAAAACCCCGCCACGTTTAGACACCTGGAATACCCTTTGTCTAAGCAGGTCCCCCCCATAGTTCCAGTGTCACTTCACCACAAAGAACGGAGAAGAGAAGGTTGGCGTAACAAAGGTACTTCCTTCATAAAAACAGAGAATAACAGATTGTTAAAGTGGACCTACTCAATGAAATAGAGACAAAGCTTTTAACATAATACCCCTTGTGAATAGAGGAACTAATTAGAACCATTTAAAGTCAGGATGGACTAATTCTACGTGTCAGGATTATTTTCCACATAAACAGTACAGTGTGATAAATATGAGAGAGAGAGAGAGAGAGAGAGAGAGAGAGAGAGAGAGAGAGAGAGAGAGAGAGGGGGGGGGGGGATACTACAAGGAAGAGCGCTGCCGACGATAATAGATATTTGAGGTTAAATAAATCAAGTGAAAATTATATAAGATGAGAGCGCAGGTGGATAACGGAATAAGTGAAGCAAGGAGAGCAGAATGGTGTGGGAATAATTCATGTAGTTTCTATGGAAACCACAGTTATGTTCATATATATATATATATATATATATATATAGAGAGAGAGAGAGAGAGAGAGAGAGAGAGAGAGAGAGAGATATAAACAGTATATAAATACATATGCATACACACATGCACACAAACACATACACATGTGTATATATATATATATATATATATATATATATGTCTTACTTATAACTGTAATCGAACAGTTTAACATGGGAGTTTTATCTTATGGATAAATAAGATAAAACTCAAATATATAGAAGGTATTAAAAATATAACAAATAATATCAAAACTGAGAACCACTTTGTTTTTTCATATCCCAAGATCATATGAAGCGCCCTTATTAATGTTTATCAAAATAAAGGAGATATAGAATCCGGCGTTTATAAAGTACCATGTGGGGATTGTGAAAAAGTTTTCCTTGGGCAAACGGGCCGTTCGCTATCTCAAAGATTATCCGAACACAAAAGATCTGTTAGATACGGCTATGAAAACTCGGGGGATTTTCGTTCACCTTAGGGATTTAGGGCACCAGATTAACTGGAGTGAGTCCTCTTTGCTTTTTAAGAGTACCTGTCCGTACAGAAGGAAAATCCTGGAATCAGCCATCATAAATCAATCAAACACAATGAACCAATCTGGCGGCCCATGGAAAGCTGACACAGTGGACAATACTCTTCTCAACCCTACCATTAAGAAGATAATCCACGGAGACCGACCACCAGATATGCATCAGAGGTCAAGACTTCCTCCGAGCGGCTCAACAATAAGAAGACGCACCTGGATGTAATTAAATTTGGCTAATCCTTCCAGCAATTATAACAACTATAGAACAATTGAACACACCCTTATGCTTTCGTATGTATATAAACCGCCACTCTCCACTGTATTCCTCATTTTTACTTTACATCCTGAAGACGGTCGATGTTTATTGACCGAAATATAGTGTGATTTATTTGTATTTCCTGTGTTTCTTATGGGCCTTTTTGAAAACACACACACACACACACACACACACACATATATATATATATATATATATGTGTGTGTGTGTGTGTGTGTGTGTGTGTATGCATATATATGCATATATGTGTATATATAGATATATATATATATATATATATATATGTGTGTGTGTGTGTGTGTGTGTATGCATATATATGCATATATGTGTATATATAAATATATATATATATATATATATATATATGGATAAATATCAACACAACATCGTGTTCAAATAGAAATAAATTTCTACCTCATACTTGGGATCGAACGCTAGCCCCTTCTAATGAAAGGCCAGGTCGAAACCAACCATGTCACGAGAGCCCATAAAAGAATTGGAACCTGACGCTAACAGCTGTCCGAGGATTTACCTGGCGAGACATCAGTCTCTTACCAGCGAGTTTTTACCCAATTCCCCGGGCCACCACGTGACACAATTGGTAGTAATTCATTCAAATTACCCCTAATGAGTCAATATGGATAAATATCAACACAACATCGTGTTCAAATAGAAATAAATTTCTACCTCATACTTGGGATCGAAGGGGCTAGCGTTCGATCCCAAGTATGAGGTAGAAATTTATTTCTATTTGAACACGATGTTGTGTTGATATTTATCCATATTGACTCATTAGGGGTAATTTGAATGAATTACTACCAATTGTGTCACGTGGTGGCCCGGGGAATTGGGTAAAACTCGCTGGTAAGAGACTGATGTCTCGCCAGGTAAATCCTCGGACAGCTGTTAGCGTCAGGTTCCAATTCTTTTATGGGCTCTCGTGACATGGTTGGTTTCGACCTGGCCTTTCATTAGAAGGGGCTAGCGTTCGATCCCAAGTATGAGGTAGAAATTTATTTCTATTTGAACACGATGTTATGTTGATATTTATCCATATTGACTCATTAGGGGTAATTTGAATGAATTACTACCAATTGTGTCACGTGGTGGCCCGGGGAATTGGGTAAAACTCGCTGGTAAGAGACTGATGTCTCGCCAGGTAAATCCTCGGACAGCTGTTAGCGTCAGGTCCCAATTCTTTTATGGGCTCTCGTGACATGGTTGGTTTCGACCTGGCCCTTTCATTAGAAGGGGCTAGTGTTCGATCCCAAGTATGAGGTAGAAATATATATATATACCTGTATGTGTGTTCGTGTAAATCTTGAATTAATCTATAGCACTATTCATCACCTTTTCCTTCAAAACGTTTCTTAATACTGCATTCTATTAAGCGTCAACCATGCAAGAAACAAATATGAAATAATATATAGACTTTCTTCTTCTTGTTCTGTGTGCAAATGGTTCCATTTGCGAACATTCCTCCATATCTTATCTGATTACGCGAATAAGCGAACCGTGGAGCAGAGGCCAGTTCGCGAATGCAAGGAGTCAAAGAGCATTTGTAATCTTCCATAAGTTGTTAAATTTTTCTATCAACATTTTTTCCTCCTCGAAACTTCTTTTCATATTTTTCTTACCTTAGAGTGCGCCAAAGCTATATATAACGTCTGGATTATCTTTTGCTTTAAAGAATTGTTCCTTGTAATTATCTCCGTCCACCGAGTTGGATGGAGGTTATGTTTTATGGCTGTGTTTGTTTGTGTTAATGGTAGAGTAATACAGCTTGCAGGAATTAACTTTCATGTGAAAAGCTGGAATTGATGCAAAATGTCCAATTCACGTAATCAGCCATATATTTGGACATCGTTGTCACAGAAACTTCAAAAATTTGTTCATATCTGAGTGTATGAACATCCACAACCAATTACTAAATGTTAAGGTCACAGGTCAAGGTCAAGGTCGAGCAAGATGTCAATAAAAGGGCTGCCGCGGCGGATGTCTGCACTCGACTAAGTGCCCCCTAGTTTTCAAATTAGTTTACAAATGTTCTTACATTGTAATGCATTACAGGGATTTTATTTCCAGTAATGTCATTTTTGACTGCTCTAAAAGCAAAAAAGTTTCGTTAAATAAAAAATATTTATTATGGATCGTATTTAAAAGAAAAAAAAACTAATTCACAATACTGAGTTTCAAGTATCCATTCTAATAGCCTATATATATATATATATATATATATATATATATAAATATATATATATATATATATATATAAAGTCTCCTTCGAAATCTATGGATTCTTACCTATGGATTCATTGATAAACAACAAAGAATACTCGGTTGAAAGCATACCTCCGTCTATATCATACTGTATATCACAAGATATGCAATTGAATTATGCACATTTTGGCACTAGCTTCGTGAAAAGTGGATAAAAATGACCGCAGTAAAGCAAAAAGACGTTTTGGAGCTTTTCGTGACCTTGACCTTTGACCCAATCACTAACAAAATGTAATCAAATTATCCTTGGATTATGGCCAATCATCCCACCAAATTTCATGTGATTCGGGCAAATAGTTTTTGAGTTAAGCGATTCACAAACACATATAGATATTCAAACAAATTAATACATACTTATCAAAACATAACCTTCGCAACAAAGTTGGCGTAGGCAGAAAGCGAAAAAAGTCTCTTTCTAATAGTATATAAAGCCTTTGCACTGACGTATTGCCAAAAGGCGCTGGTATTTTAACATTCAGCTGTTCATGTCCATTAAATTTATTTAAATTATTGTTTTTTAACCTATTATTATTCATCCATTTCTCTGTTATTGAGATTTGGAAAAATTATATGCGTAAATATTTATCTGTAGCTGTGAAATCAAATGTACAATGACTCATTTTCAACACTGAAATCCAAATGCAATTCATGTTTCTTTTCGTGGGAAGAAAAGTAGCGATCTCTATTTTATACTTACTTTAAAGCAAATATTATTGATGAAATCTTTAGTTACTAATGCATCCGAGCCGTCAAAAATTACCGTCTAAATATTTAGAAAGCATATACACATACACATAGCATCAACCCTTCCAATCCCCTCTCTCATTCCTAATTACAACCTGCGGGTTCCGCACTATGTGGGAAGTGTGGTTTCCGAGTGCATTTCTCGGGGTTACCCGTCTCACCAGGATATGACTAGCCTATCTCCCACCTAATCGTGACAGGGGATAAATATGTATGTGTGTGTATATATATATATATATATATATATATATATAGACCCTTTCTCTTTATCATACTTATAGAAGATATAATTCTTCTCTAAGTAAAAAAGATTAAACCGATAAGCATCAAAATGCGTCATAAAATTACAGTCAATGTTTCAAAGGGGAATTTGATACAGTAGATACTTATTACAGAGTCGTCATTAGCTTCGGTAACTTGGTTTAACATTTAAGGCACAGAAAGAAGTTTAGTGTCTATAATCATATCACACCATTTACCTTCCGATTCATGAACATTTCATATTTCAACATTCGCGTTCATCACCTTATAACGTTCTCTAGAAATTAATCAAATTAATAACATTTCAAGTATGAAATATTGACTTGTTCCCTTCCCTCCTTAAAAAGATTATTATCCCTTTCACTGCCATTGGTAACTTAGTCAAAAATTGAAAAAGGGAAACATCTTTTAAAATCACCTAAACCTTAGCAAGATGGTATGCATTGGAAAGGTCTTGAAGAGAACTTTCCAATAAATATTAACAAGCAGTTCCGGTAGCCCTACTGCTTCCTCCGGTCGCCTTGGATGACCTCGGAGGTGGGCAGCAGTAGGGGGATTCAGCATTATGAAGCTTCATCTGTGGTGGATAACGGGGGAGGGTGGGCTGTGGCACCCCAGAAGTAAAAGCCGAACTCGGTTAAGTCCCTTGTCAGGCTTGGAGGAACGCAGAGAGGAAAAGTCCCCCTTTTCCCCCCTTTGTTTGATGTCGGCTACCCCCCCAAAATTGCGAGAAATGCCTTAGTATATGTAAGTATTAACAAGCTAGCGTTTGTGTGATCTTGTAATATTTTCTGCATCAGCAGTTTTGTTAATTCCAACAATGGAAGTGAAAGGGTTAAAGAAAAAAAAATATGAGCGAGTTATGACGTATGATTTCCGCCTTGCGTCTCTTAATTAATGGAAGCGCAATCTCCACTCCTTGTTCAGACTTCCTTAATTAAGGATCTCCATAGGTGTATTTCCCCGGCTCTCAAATTACCAGCAATTGTGAACTATATTTGATTCTCTCTCTCTCTCTCTCTCTCTCTCTCTCCTCTCTCTCTCTCTCTCTCTCTCTCTCTCCAAGTCCTGGCATCAATGATCAAAAACAAGAATGGAAAATGAAGGTAATGTATCTTTCTAAGTACAGTTATTAAACTAAACAATAGCAAGTTCAATTGAATATTAGTACACATAGAAAGTCCTGTACTGAAATTCATAAGGAATACATGCATATAAACAAACAGAATTACGTATACCCACATAGAAACATTAAAAATAGTTATCTGACAGGATTTTCTCAATATACAAATATATTCTATATATATATATATATATATATATACATATATATATATATATATATACTATATATATATATATATATATATATATGTATATATATATACCATATGTATATATATATATATATATACATATATATATATATATATATATAACCGAAATAAATTCTTTATAATTGGCATACTGTATATTGGCTGAGTTGGCGAATCTTGCAGTCTTAATCACATTTTTTGCAAAATATCTATGGCAGCAATTATATGGGAACTTGTATTCATCGAGAGCATTTTCCTTCTTGTATGAGCTAAGAAAAAAAAAATGCTTCATTAAGGACGTCATCCGATTCTCAATTGAAAAAAATTCAAAATTGAGGGGCTTTTCGTTACATCAAGATAGACCTTCCTGAGATAATTTTTCTTTATTATATTTTTTTACTATATTCAGCAAAGAAAAATGTAAGGATAAAACTTTATTAAAAATCAAAATATTCCTCTGTAATATATGACCTCCTATTATCAACATTTTAAACACACCTTTACTATCTCCATCGTACGCTAGTAAATATATCACCTCCACCGCAACCTCCATTAACTTTACTGTCATTTTAAAAACTTTAATAATTCTAATATTTTCATAATAACTTTAGTGATTTCAATAATAATAAGAAGAAGAAGAAGAAGAAGAAGAAGAAGAAGAAAGAAGAAGAAGAAGAAGAAGAAGAAGAAGAAGAAGAAGAAGAAGAAGAAGAAGAAGAAGAAGATTATTATGATAATTTTCTTTGATCAGTTTCAAATACGATCTACGTAAGATGAAGAAAAAGAAAAAATTATAAAGATCATTATGATAATTTTCTTAATCTGTTACAGATGCGATATATGTTCTATATCCGTAATATTATTGCATTCTTTATAGGCTGCATGAAATTTCGTTTAGTCACTGGCTTTAAAGGAAAATTGCAGTAAACACAAAAGAATTACATAAAGACACCATTATTGTTTTATACAGTTCGTTTTTATGAAAGATATAGCGATCTAAAATTACGAAAAATTACTTGAGAAGAAAACTTTTGATTCTTAAATAACACAAAATAAATTCAAGCACGCTAACTGAAATTCGGATCTCTCTTTCTCTCTCTCTCTCTCTCTCTCTCTCTCTCTCTCTCTCTCTCATATATGTGTATATATATATATATATATATATATATATATATGGATAAATATCAACACAACATCGTGTTCAAATAGAAATAAATTTCTACCTCATACTTGGGATCGAACGCTAGCCCCTTCTAATGAAAGGCCAGGTCGAAACCAACCATGCCACGAGAGCCCATAAAAGGAAATCTGAACCTGACACTAATCTAGCTGTCCGAGGATTTACCTGGTGAGACATTAGTCTCTTTACCAGCGAGTTTTACCAGATTTCCCCGGGCCACCACGTGACACAATTGGTAGTAATTCATTCAAATTACCCCTAATGAGTCAATATGGATAAATATCAACACAACATCGTGTTCAAATAGAAATAAATTTCTACCTGATACTTGGGATCGAACGCTAGCCCCTTCTAATGAAAGGCCAGGTCGAAACCAACCATGCCACGAGAGCCC
>NC_090737.1:82913914-82936414 GCF_036898095.1 Palaemon carinicauda | reverse complement strand
GATAAAAGTTCAAGCTTGCATCAAATGGTTTTATGTTGAACAGACTGACATATTTTTTTCTATAGTTCATATATGAAAGATCTGTTTTAATGTTGTTACTGTTCTTAAAATATTTTATCTTAATTGACCATTGCTTCTCATATAGTTTATTCATATCCTTATTTCATTTCCTCACTGGGCTATTTTTCCCTGTTGGAGTCACTGGGCTTATAGCATTCTGCTTTTCCAGCTATGGTTGTAGCTTAGTTAGCAATAATAATAATAATAATAACTAGACTGCAACTAGCTAAAGCCAGTTGCGGAGGATTCCCCTGCAAAGTAGGTGTGGAAATGTTTTTGTCAATCAGTAAAATATGTTGGCCCACGTCAATTTTTTCCATGAAATACCCATATGACCTTGAAAATGAGGGTCAAGGTCAAATTTGACATTAGATTTGGAGGTTTTATGCATATGTTTGGGGTAGTTTACTATAGCATGCTATGACCAAAAACCAGTATTTCATGGAGAAATTGCCAAAGTCACGATTTCTGCAATGTCAAAAAAAGTAAAAAGTATATATTAAAAAAAGTAATTAAGCAGTCGCTACAAAAGTTAAGCTAACCTTAGATAAATATATAGGGCATCATATGCCACTAAGATCAGGGCTCTGGGCCTTCCAGTTTTTGAGATCTCGGAAACAAACCTGTTTTGACCCGGTTTGGACATTAGCGACCTTGACCTTGACCTAATTGCATTAAAGTAGGGCAATATCTGGGGATTTACCTTTATATTATTGTCTATAAGGCCCTTAGCCATACAGCTTATACTTTAGGCCTAATGTCAATTTCAAATTTTAAAAATTTTGCCTTTAAAAGCCCCTGTGACCTTGAAAAGTAGGCCAAGGTCACTTAAACTGGGTCTATGGCATATTCTTACCATAGGCTACCTATGATAATAATTTCAGATTTCTTGCGAAAAAAAAAACGCGCGGAAAGAATAATAATAATAATAATAATAATAATAATAATAATAATAATAATAATAATAATAATAATAATAATAATACCAAAAACAATAGCATTCCCCTAAAAGGGAATAATAATAATAATAATAATAATGATAATAATAATAATAATAATAATAATAATAATAATAATACTGTAATTCTATTGCAGTCACTTATATTATTTCTTTACCCACCCATAGAAAATCTTTTAATGTTGATTATCCTTGATGCAAAATCCTGATATCAGGATAAAAAAAAAAAAAAAAAAAAAAATCCTTATGTCACGCAGTTCTTGTAGGGCGAAGAGAGAAGGGTGGGGGGGGGGTCCAAACCGGACACCCCACCCCCACTAACCCCTTGAAGTTAAAGAGAGAATACAATTACATTTTATGCTTAAAAAGAATGACTTTCATTTTTATTTATTTCTTGTTTCCAAAATCGTTTTACAAGGTCCCTCTTTGAAAAGGAACAGAATAAAAAAAAAAAAAAATCTCGTTTTTTATCTCCAAAGAGCTTTTTCCTTCTCGTAAAAACAAGACAGAAACTTTTGATCCCAATTAAATATCATAGGTCGATCGTTTTGTTAGCCGGGTGCTCTCTCTCTCTCTCTCTCTCTCTCTCTCTCTCTCTCTCTCTCTCTCACTTGCTTTTTTCACCACCCCCAAAAATTCTTTCCGAAATACTGTAAACGAATTTGGGCTATTGTCTCCTCTGCACGCCAGAAAGTATTTTCCATCATTTTTTTCTTTATTTGTTTGCTTTTTCTATTGTTTTTCCCGTAACCTTTGCTACCTATCAATATTGTGTTCTATAGCGAGACGACTTTATTCCCAGGCTTACAATTCTCTCTCTCTCTCTCTCTCTCTCCTCTCTCTCTCTCTCTCTCTCTCTCTCTCAATTTTGATCTCTCTATCGATTCAATTATTCCAGTACACGAGTTTACACAACAGAAATCTTTTCTCTACTATGTATAGATTTTTTTCTATATCAGGCGAATTTTATTGATTAAACATTCCAATGCCAGAAGTGAATGGGACTTTTATTTTAATTCATCAAATTTAAATGGTGGTTTACTTATGATTTCAAAATTATTACATTTTAATTTACCAAATTTAAATGGTGATTTACTCAGTATACCGAAATTATTACATTTCAATTTAACAAATTTAAATGGAGTATTCGAAAGTGATTACATTTTGAATTAACCAATTTAAATGGTGGTTTCCTCAGTATTCCAAAGTTATTAAATTTTAATTTAATAAATTTAAATGGTGTTTTAATCAATATTCCAAAATTATTACATTTAAGTTTAACAAATTCCAATGGTGTTTCACACAGTATTCAGAAGTTATTACATTTTACTTCAGCAATTTTATCAATACTTCAGGTAGTTGCTCCTACTTGGCCTATATCTTCAAAAAGTTTAAATTATCCTTTTCTGTAGTAAATTAATATAATAACATATGATATGATACGTTATAACGAAATCAAAACGAAATCTATTTCTTTTAAAGCTAGTTCATTAAATTTACAATATGTAAGTATGTGAGGATCTTGACGCAACGAATATTCCTAACTAACAAGCAAGTCAGAAAATTGCGATCTGAAACTCTTTCGAAAATAAGTGGATTACGTGAAATTTCTTGAAGCATATTCAATTTAGGTATATATTTTCACATGCCATTTTATAGCTACACATACACATACACACATACACACACACACACACACACACATATATATTATATATATATATATACATATTTTTATGTGTGCATGTATATGTATCTATATGTATATACATATATTGCATGCATACATACAGTACACATAAATATGCACAAATATATATATATATATATATATATATGTGTGTGTGTGTGTGTGTGTGTGTGTGTGTGTGATTGTGTATGTATGTGTCTGTAATGTTACACAAACGCGCACAGTATTAATTTTTACGATGAATTAGAAATTTTTTTTCGCATATATCTACGTATCCATGAAATAACCTTTTCAAAGTATTGACAAAATTATTGCAATGTAAAATCAAGTTATACTCTACATGCACTAATGCAATGAGAAATTCGTGGGGTCGATAAATTTCAAACATAAAATTGGATTTTCATTTACAAAAGCATTTTAATAATGATATTCACTGTACCGTCTTTAGCACGTAGAACTAGAGCTAAAATATCGTCACAATCCTTTTACATTTTCTTTATTTAAAAAGATCTTCATAATCCTTTTACATTTTCTTTATTTAAAGGTATTGTCATAATCCTTAGACATTTTCTTTATTCAAAAATATCGTCATAACACTATAAGATTTAAAAAAAATATCGTTGTCTACTAAAATCCATTCAATTTTTTTCGCTCATGTCATAAGAGGAGGCTCAAAATATCCTAATGCGATTTCAAGAAAATCCAATTTTCTCCCCGTTTTTTGCTATCCACTTCAGGTAATCATGAAGGCTGCTATGTCCGACATTTCTAGAAAAAAAAATAAAAATTTTTAACTGCGCAGAAAAAAAGAAGGGACTTCAAAAAGAAACTCTTTTGGGATGAGAAGTGACAACTTTGTGTTAAGCATGATTTAATATTTCACTAAGGATTACGGAAAACACACACACACACACACACACACACACACACACATATATATATATATATATATATATGCATGCTATTCGTACTCTCCAAGAGAGATTAGTTCAACAAACGTTACGTTGGGCTCCACAAGGCACTAGAATAGTTGGAAAACCTAGGCCTACATGGTTAAGGACTATGAAGCGAGAAGTACATGATGAATGGATCAGTATTCAATCAAAATCTCAAGATATAGACGATTGGCAAAATCTAACCGAAGACCTTTGTGTCAATAGGCGTAGGAGGAGACGATATCTCTCTCTCTCTCTCTCTCTCTCTCTCTCTCTCTCTCTCTCTCTCTCTCTATATATATATATATATATATATATATTTGAGAGAGAGAGAGAGAGAGAGAGAGAGAGAGAGAGAGAGAGACTCTTGATACACTTGTGTGACTTTGTAAAAAATACTGTAATTAACCAGATCTCGCAATAAGTTAATTACAAATTAAGTTCATCTGATCCTAAATTGAGGGAAACCACCCACTTGGAAATGTACTGTAAACGCCTAAATATCCCCCATAAATTAAAATGTTAAGAATAATGTAAGTTTGTCTTAATGGAAAAAAAGTGATATACCATGATCTTGATATTCGAATATATATATATATATATATATATATATATATATTTGTGCGAATGAAGTTACGCATGGTATGATTACAGATAATTAGGTATATGTCGAATCAATTACAAAATAGCCTTTCCCCCAAAAAAAAATAACCTGCAATAAATTCAAACAGACTGATAAACAATAAATTCAAACTTTCAGTGAAATGAAAACAACGTTTAAAAAGCCATGATGTACTTACAAAAAGCGGTTCTTTCATCCAACATTTTAGCAGATGCTTACCTGAAAATATAAAAGGGAAAATACTGTAATGATTTTATATCTAAGCATAAGGTGCAATATCGTAATTCTGTATCTCATTATGTTCTGAAATTCTCAAGTTTGTTATTTTTTTAGATCAACATATCTTCCTAACGTAGACTCGTTCTAAACTGAAACCCTGAAACTTGTAATTTTATTCAATTAATTAATTACTATACGGGCTGATATTGATAACCACGTTTTTCTTTAGAAGAATGAAATTATCCAAAATTCTTTTCGCCAAATAGAAATAACGCCAATTGATTCTTGACTATGATATGCCCTTCACTTAGGAAATTTGCATTAAAAAGGGCAAAAATCCTGGTATAAATGTTGCCAGATATTTATCGTTTTAAAAACGGATATACTGACGTAAAGGATTGATATTGCGATCACCAAACCACCAAAGATAATAACAAAGTATGAAAAAATTACGGTCGCCCGTATTTTACTGAAATACGGCTGAGAACTATATATCTTTACGGAGAATTTCCAATTATAATCTTTTTTTTTTATATATACAGTGCAGATATTATTTTCAAATGTGGACAAGGTGAATTTAGTCCGGATGGGTTTGGATATATACATTCTTACCAGAAACAAAATGCAGAAAGGAGGGGGGGGGGGGGGGGGTTTGGTAGCAGGAAAAATATGCTTTTAGCAAATTCTGTCAAGGTGTGAGTATACGATGATGCTTTTAGACGCCGTATGAAATGCTTCATACGTTTGCATACTTTCTCTTGTTAACATTTCCTTTTATGCTGGATGATTTTTACTTTTCTATAACTTCTGTTGCGTGTGTGTCTGTATATATTATATATATATTTAAATATAGGTATGTATATATATATATATATATATATATACATACATATACAGTATATGTATCAAGGAGTATGACTTTAATCAATTACGTTTTTTAACGTCCAAGGGGGAAAGGGGTTATCTGGCTTTAAAGTAAACATTTTACTACGTCCTTCCAGTTATAAGAAAACAAAATTAAGATATGGTATCCGTGTCACTGGCAAAATCATTGGTAAGGTACTGTTTACTACCGATAGTTAAATAATCTAAAGTAAATATTAATCAAGAAGATCATATCTTATTTTATCCCGTATCACTGTCTTACATCGTTAACTAAGTTTTTTTTATCACCAATAGATTTTAAGTGAAAATTTATCATTTCTAATTTCTTATAAATCTCTCTCTCTCTCTCTCTCTCTCTCTCTCTCTCTCTCTCTCTCTCTCTCTCATCAAACAAAACAAATATTTTAAAGATTGAAATAAGATTGAATGACATTTTTCACAAATCACAAATCATCGTCGTCAAGAAATCGAAGTCGTATCTATTTTTAATCAACGATCAACAGCATACCGCAATTTGCCGCTTATATAATCCATGAAATCTAAGGAAACTATAATTTAGACGGATCAAAAAGAATACCCTTGATAAAGTGATTCATTACATCAAAATAGTTATATCTGGATTAATACAAAATTGATATAAAAATTTACCTAGGCCATGATTAAATAAAATAAAAGTACCATCAAAAGTTAAATAACCATAAACATGAATGTCGCTTCAGAAATGCTTTAAACTTAACGGAAAATTTCCAAGACCTCCCATTAGAAAAAAAAAAAAAAAAAAAAAAAAAAGGATCAACAATGTCCATACCATATTAATGAAAAACTAATTAGATAATATTACAGATAACTGAATTAGGCAATTTCCCGCGAAAGGCTCTTCCTTCTACCGCTCATCAAAACCCCATCATAATAGCCTCCGTGTACCATTATTTTTTTCATGGGTCTACACAGGCCCAATAGAAATTTCATTACAGTACATCGCTCATAAAACGTTGCATCTCTCTCTCTCTCTCTCTCTCTCTCTCTCTCTCTCTAGTGCTAAATAATTTCCAAAAAGTTGTGCATTTAAGACACCATCTAGAATTCTAGATTTTAGATGTCTGATGCAGTATTAGAAATTGTACCATATATATATATATATATATATATATCATAAATATATATATATATATCATATATATATATCATATATATATATATATATATATATATATATCATATATATATATATATATATATTCATATGTATATGTATGTATGTATTATAGCTACAGAAGGAAAAAAGGAAAAGACTTGATTTGAGTTAGTACTTTCGTCCATTAGGGACTTCAACAGACTCAACTATGATAATACATATACTGTACAAAGACATCGTATTTATACGAAGGGGATCCAACAGCTGCCAATTTCTTAATAATTCCAGAAAAGTCAGATTTTAGATAAAAAGGATAACGCCGGATTCACGGATAACAGACCAGGGTTTAGATTCAGATATTGAACTTGGGTACGGGAGAGTAAAAAGGATTCAATAATATTCCTTTGGGTATAGTCATTTACATGAATAATTTTACTAGTCTCTGACCATCAACTGTCCTGACTTGATTCTAATCAGTGGGAGGCCAAGACATTATTAAGAGAACCTCTAGAGACAGCCACCTTATAGCCAGATTAAAACAGCATAAGGTGGCCGTCTCTAGTGGTTATCTTAATCCCCCTTTGCCTCCAGGATCAAGTCATAAAATTGATGGTCAGATACGAGTAAAATAATCCATATAAATGACTATACCCAAAGGAATATTGATGAATCCTTTATACTCTCCTGTACCAATGGTCAAAATTTTAATCTAATCCCTGGTCTGTTTTCCGTTAATCCAGTGTTATCCTTTTATCTAAAATCTGACCTTTCTGGAATTATTTAGAAATTGGCAGCTGCTGGATCCCCTTCTGTATGAATACGATGTTTTTGTATATGTATTCTTATTGTTGAGTCTGTTGATGTCCTTAATGGACAGAAGTACTAACTCCAATCAAGTCTTCTCAGTTTTCTTTCCGTGGCTATAATACATTTTATAATCATCCCGTGTCACCTTTCGTGATTTATACACACATGCACACACATGTTCACACGCACACATATACACATTATATATATATATATATATATATATATACATGAGTACAAATAAACTTACAAACAAAACAATGGAAAAACATAACTATTATGAGAGAAAAGCCCATCCTATTAAGAAAAGGAGACAAGAGTCTTCAAATGATAGTCGAGACATACAGGTATCTCCAAGATCTTGAAGAAAAAAAATCTCATTTTTTTCTAGACCAGTGAGAGTTTTAATTCTTTATCATAAAGATTTATATCTAGTTTATATTTTCCTCTCACACGTTCATGTACGCACATTGGGTGGAGAGGGGGCTTGGGTGCTGATTATATGTATATATGGTCAGTCTGTAGGGCACTGTCCTTTGCCTCTGTCATTCATGAGCGGCCTTTAAACCCCAAACTTTAAACCCGTTACCTCGTTTGCACGAAGACTAAGAGAGCAGTAATGAATCCATGGCTTCTACCAATCACGTTCTCTACATATATGACGTAATTAATGACAGCTGATTAATCAGAGCCATCAAAGTCCTGCTTACATTAAAATCTCATTGACCCATAAAGTGCCAACACCACTTTCGATGTCTTATTATTCAAAACATGTGATTAAAAATTTATAGGTCATAAATTTTATGAAATTTCAATCAAAACTATTAGACGGTGAGAAGAAATGCACGCGCGAATTCTAATAATTCTGAATGGAAAACTCAATGTGAATTGACTTACATTAACTTGGAAAGATCGCTTAATATATCTCGAGCTCAGTCATTTCATTCAAGTTTTTTTTTTTTTTTAAATTCATAAATTTTGTTAATTTTCAATCAAAACTCTAATAAACGGGGAGAAGAAATTCGCGCGTGAATTCCAATAATTATCAAGAGAAATCTCAAGGCGATTCGTCTTACATTAAGAGGTCGCTTAATGTTGTATCTCGAGTTGCGTCACTACATATGAATTTCTCCAATTAAAAATTCACTTTATAAATTTTATGAAATTTTAATTAATCAATCAATCAAGAAACTAATAAAATGAGAGAAGAAATTCACACGTGAATTCCAATAATTCTCGATGGAAAACTCAAGGTGAATCGACTTTAACTTAGAAAGATCTCTCATGTTGTATCTCGAGTTACGCCACTGCATTTGAGTTTCTCTGATGCTAAGGTTTGATAATGAAGTTTGCATTTCCCATGAACACAGATGACGTATTTCCTGTTCTTATTTATTGACTTGTATTTCGGAAAAGCTTCAGCAATAAATCATTAATAGATATTGAAATGTTAAGGGATCAATTATGTTTATTGAATTCTTTGTTGCTACTTAGTGGAACACATTTGTTTTATATATCTCATTATTCACGTAAAAGATTAAAAGTATGAAACCTGGTAACTTTGCTGATTTGTATGTAAAGTAAATATCTACTTAAGTTGGCTGAGTATAAAAAATGTTACTCCTGTAGAAATATAATTAAATTTTTCTTAAAAAAAAAAAAAGAGAACTATTCTGCTTTCCATTGGAAAATTAATTAGTACAATTTCAATAAGCAAACTCACATAAAAATACATATAAATGCTATCTGTATAGTAACAGATCAAGAAATACTTAAAAAGGTATCAAAAACTATATAATCGTATTCTTATTATTACCATTATTACTAGCCTTATCATTCCTAGCTAAATAACAATACCAGCTGGAAAAGCAGCATTAAACAAACCCAAGAGCTCTGACAAGAAAAATATCCCAGTGAGGAAAGAAAATAAATAAATAAATAAATCCTATTCACCCGTGGAAGAGACCATTCAACCCCAAAAAACGACTTAACCTTCCCTGTAAACATTAAATTTAAAGTCAAACTATGTCTTCTTCACTAATTCGAAGGACATAAGCACCCAAGGATAATAAAGCGGCAAGTCTGAACCAGAGGAATTGTCCTTGATAAAGTTATGATGTGTAACTTGTCACTTCCCTTCACACACGGACAAGCCGGGAGTCAGCGCATTCATTTAGTATCCCAATGGGAAAAAGAATCTCTCTCTCTCTCTCTCTCTCTCTCTCTCTCTCTCTCTCTCTCTCTCACATGAATACATTAAAAAGTAGTGGAATTATAAGTACTAAAGGGGGAAATCTTCAAGGCGCCAAACGAAATATGAATATTCTACTTTTTTCTTGCTTCAATACATTTATGTAAATACTTCAAGGTATTATAATGGTAATGCATGATAAACATGGGAAGTATTAAAAAAAAAAGAAAAAAAAAACTGGTAAACTATGATACATAGGTAAAGGAAAATCAGCAGTAAATAGTGATTGAGAGAGAGAGAGAGAGAGAGAGAGAGAGAGAGAGAGAGAGAGAGAGAGAGATATTTCAAATATTTTTTTCTCTAATACATAGCATACGGCTATATTTCAAGACCACCCTTCCTTCATCTTAAATAATCCGTACACAATGGAAAAAAAAACTAATATTAGGGAAAACAAAAATGCAATTTCTTCAAATATCAAAATAATTTTCCTCCTGACACTCCGAATCCATAATGCAAACGAACGAACGAACGCAGGAACCAATCCACTAATGTGGCAAGGGAAATTGAAAATAAGAATAAAGTCTGGCCAAAGAAAAAAAAAAAAAAAAAAGGAACTCTTGATGGGGATATGTTGAATAGCTCTCCTCACTGCGTGGGAGACTTCTAACTCATACGTAGTTAGTTTACTGCTGTTTGTGCTGCAGAGAGAGAGAGAGAGAGAGAGAGAGAGAGAGAGAGAGAGAGAGAGAGTCAACTTTCCCGGATATTCCTTGCTTCGAACAAGACATTTTCAGCCACTATGTTTTTTTGTATACTCTATTTCTTCCTTCTAATAACACACTTTTCAACGTTTTTGTTCATACATTACATGAATTTAACCTTATGACCTAGCGCTGGAGTCTAAGGGAGGCCATTCAACACTGAAGTGATACGGGGTGGGGGGTGGGGTGTTGCTGATATATGGAAGAAAGGAGGCGGGATTATAAATAAAATACTGTAGGTCAAAAGGTATAAGAACCCCATGAATTGTACTGGGAACTCTAACCGTAAGTGTTCTGTTTACACATACGTACAGGATACATACAAATATATATATATATATATATATATATATACTGTATATATACACACATATATGTATATACATGTATATATAAATATATATATATATATATATATATATATATATAAATTTATATATGTGTGTGCGTGCGTGTGTGCGTGTTTAGTATATTCAGCAAAATCAATTGCTAATTGCAAGTTTTAACTACTGTCAACTTACTTATGTTAGTTTTCTAATGGCATGTTTATACAAATATTAGGCTAAAATTACGATCCATTAATTTAACAAGGATATTCTAAATATTACAATAAAAATAAAAGGAAAAATAATTTAGCATTTCAAATACCCCCTGCACATTATCAAGAGGAAGAATAAAATAAGTGAATATATCCTGTATGGTTTATAAAGCTAAAAATCTTTTTCTAAAAAGTTAAACCTTTTACATCAAATTTCCATTAAAGAATCACGCAATAAAAAAAAAAAAAAACGGAAAACAAACTGTCAAATAAAAAGCTCGTACTTGGTAATTAAGTGAACTAAATAAAAATATAACTTAAGATTTTTTCGCCATCAGAAATGTAAACAAGAGAATCTGATGGGTATTATTAAAACCCTGGACAGGTATGATGGGTCGTTCGCGACCCCTACAGCATGTTCATAACCTGTTTTTTCCCCATAAATCATCAGCTGTCTCGAATATGGAAGTGATCAACCTGCAAGGGGTGACTAGTCTACATGCCATTGTCTGCTTTAGGACTGATTTTCGTCTAACTTCCCTCCTTCCCCGTTTTTTTTTACCACCCCAGGGGTCGACCTCGACCCTGAAATACCTAAATAGGGGTAAAACAGAGTCGTAAACCAGAACCAGGGGTAAAGTGTTCCAATATTATATCATTTTTAGTTTCTGGTATTTGCTGGCAAGTATACTCTAAGTTTAATTTTTTATTTCTAAATATTAAATTTTGCTTAATGGATCTTTACATACGTGTTTATCGATGATCGGATTTCGAAGCTCTTCGTTATTGTCAAATAATAATAATAATAATAATAATAATAATAATAATAATAATAATAATATTAATGATAAAAGTATAACGAATAATAATAATAAAAGTATATCAAGTAGTAGTAATAATAATAATAATAATGATAATAATAATAATAATAATAATAATTATAATACTAATAATAATAATCATATTAATAATAATAATAGTAATAATAATAATAATAACAACAACAACAACAATAGTAATAATAATGAAAGTGGATAAAATAATATTAAAATGTATCAGATACTACTACTAATGAAATTAAGTGAGATAAAAAGTATTTTTGAAAGGAAAGGCTAAGTACAAAATAAATCACGGAAACTGAAAGACCTTTTTTAAAAAAAAAATGATAAAATCGAAACACGAATCCAATAAAAATAAATAAGAAAAGGAAAAACACCTTGTGCAAGGTCCATTACCTTGGGACACATAAGCAAATGAACCTGACTAGGTTAGTCTCGCTTCACTATGCGATTGAGTCTCTCTCTCTCTCTCTCTCTCTCTCTCTCTCTCTCTCTCTCTCTCTCTCACTTCCAATCAGCAACCAAGTAGTGATTTACCTTGTCTATAGGCATAATAATTTCAAAATCATCCTTGAGCTCCCAACTGGTTTTCATATGTAAATATTTAGTTTCTTAAACTTAATGTTGCATTCTTTGGAAGAACAATGAATTTCCTTTACATTTATCCTCGCCAATTGTTAATAAAGTTGGTAAAAGCAGAACAATTTCAAATTTAATATATAAATATTCAGCGTGTGATCCCATTTTTTCATTGTTTAAAAGAATAATCAAAGATATTTCCTTGATTTTACCATCGACAACTACTAACAAAATTGGTACTTGACAAACAAAAGAACTTAATCCACTCCTTATGTGTATAGGTCGAAACTTCAACTAATTTATCTGCAATTTCGGACTTATAACACCACAATTTTTTTTTGGCTACGTTGCGTTCCACATGCTGAATTCAAAAGCGGATTTTACTGGTCCAACAAAAAAATAATAAAAGTTCACAACATTAGTTTTATCTAAACACCTTTCCCATACTTGTCTGGTCTGCAGACTGGAAAATATTATTCATTTTGGATAGAGAGAGAATGTGTGGAAAAAGTAATGTCCCTTGTAAAATAAAGAGCATGTGCCAACCCCCTCTCTCTCTCTCTCTCTCTCTCTCTCTCTCTCTTATATATATATATATATATATACACACACAAATATACATACATACCTACATACACACATACATATATATATATATATATATATATGGGGGAGGAGGAAGCAACCATGTATGTGTGTACATGTATATCTACCTAGATATCTAGCAGTTATTTTTGACGGGTCGAGTATACTAATCTTATGATAGAGGAAAACTAGCTTCGAAATAAGCCATGAAAATCTCACGCAGATATACGCTCTCATGCCCCTTAAATCTATTTATGTTTCCTTCCAATCAGATTGAATTTCTTTGTATTTACTTAAAACAGATATTAACAATGTCCCCCCTAATACCACAGAGCTCCAAGTATGAAGAAGACCTGACTATTAATTCGTTTCTCTCTAATTAGCAAGTTGCATGCGTCACAGGGGGGATTATCCAGCGGATTCCGTTTTCTTTGTGAAAGTTGTGGAGGGGTAACTTCGAAGTTTCCATTGTCTTTTCTCTTCCTTTATTCTATATTTGTAGTAATTCAATTCTGGCAGTTACCAACAATAGAAATGAGAATGACGTAAAGAAATTCCAAAGCGGAGATGAATGGGAAATTAATCTCAATTTTCACGTGTCTGAATAGAAGAATCGGAAGGATTTCGTGAGCTATAAATAAAACTCTTCAATCATGGTATAATTAATTCACTTACGACATAAGTTCTGCATATCACTTATTCAATGAGATATGTGGAATGATTTAGCAAAGAGGCAGAAAAGTTTTTCTTCTTTGATATTTGACAAACATTACTTTACTTTAAGGGCGGTTCTTCTGGTCCTGTACAGCAAAGGAACCCTACTCTCCAGAGGACCTCGGATGCATTCAATATTTCACACCAAATATTGCTCGTTTATTGTCAAGTCCAAACTATCGAAGCACTTTGTGAACAAGAAAATTTGTAATCCTCAAGATATTTTGTTCAAAAATGTATCCGTGCGTAATGTATATTTTATGAATTTTCAGTTGAATTCCGAACAAGGATATATATATATATATATATATATATATATGTTATAAAACAATAGCTTCATTAATTAAAATAAATACATGAAAATTATTCAGGAAACACCAAGGAAGACTGTTCTTGAAATATTTTATCTTGATTGTTTATTCTTCTGTGTTTCCTTTCCTCACTGGGCTATTTTTCAATGTTGGAGCCCTTGGGGCTATAGCATCTTCCTTTTCCAACTAGGGTTATAGCCTAGCTTGTAGTAGTAGTAGTAGTAATAATAATAATAATAATAATATTAATAATAACCAAACCCTATCAGAGTTCGTGAGATTACTTATATTATTGACTACACAAATTAATGAACTGTATAGGTTTGTCCCTAAAAAAATATCACTTGGTTATACCTCAAGATGGATTAATATAATTGTCCATAGAACTTATCACTATCTCCATTCATTTCTAAGCGCACAAAATTTAGCAATATGGCAGGTTCATCACCAACTCGCCAATCTCGACTACCAAACATCAGTTTGACAATCCATGACAATAAGATATTAAATAAATTTAATAACATAGCGCGATTTTCTTAATTAAACCTAGGTTTAATGTAACATATTACCTATATCGATTTGCCCTAATGATATTACCTCAAATTGTATGATTATATAGTATTTTTCATATTTTTTAATACATAAAAAATCTTTTTTTACTGTATCTTTTATCCGATATTCACTAACACTACAAAATTGTTCACCAAATAAAAAATGACCTTAAAGCAAAATCCTCTAATATTCATTACCTTTAAAAAAATCAATACGCACAACATTAAACTAAAGATCAAACCTTAATCGACCAAAGAAAAGATTCCGTCTCTTCTGTTTCCGTTTAAAAGCAACCAACAATCGCAATTTTAAAAAAACAATGCAGCGTGTGTGATGTCACGGAAAATGGATAGGGGAAGTTGAGAGGAAATTTACTGCCATGCATATAAAAGTTTCCAACTTTGACTGATATTCTTGTTTCTGGGGTGAATTTGAGTAAAAATGGACATACATACATACATACATACATATATATATATATATATATATATATATACAAAAATACTTATATAGAGTATACTACATGCACATATTCTTATATAAATTTACACACACACACACCACACACACACACACATATATATATATATATATATATAATTATATATATATATATATATATATATAAATTATATATATATAATTATATATATATATATATAATATATATATTTTCATATATATGCATATATATAGTATATATATATATATATGCATATATATAGTATGTATATATATATATATATATATATGCATATATATATTTATATATATATATGTGTGTGTGTGTGTGTGTGTGTGCGCGTGTGTCTGTTTGTAGACTCACACAGACATCTATACATACATACATACATAATGCATAAATACATATATAAATATAATGTGTATATACATACATACATATATATATATATATATATATATATGTACGTAAGTAATCAACAGAACTATTTCATTGCTGACTCATGAGTTAGTGAAAAAGTGGTAGTCAAAGCTACCTTGTTCGTTCCTGAAGTCATTCCTTATTTAGAGACACGCTTTACCTCCACCAGTACACGCTTTCTCTCTCTCTCTTCTCTCTCTCTTCTCTCTCTCTCTCTAGCTGACTTTTCACAACACGGCGACGATAAAGTTGGTGACCCCATAAAAGCAACTTTTACGACTTTCAAGTGTCAGATGACTTATAATGTCGCAGCGAATTAAAAGTTCTTGGGGTTCACATAAACAAACTCGGCACTTATGAACAAAAATCTGCTCAAAAATGAACAAAAATAAGTCGCTTGACGGAAGAGTTGGCGTTGGAATTTAATTTTTCCAGTTTTGTTCATGTTAGTTTTATTAGTTTCAATTATTAGCTAGAGGCCAAATCAGTCCCAGACCTACAAATTAATATTCTCTAAAAGCATCATCATTATCTCCTCCTACGCCTATTGACGTCAAAAGCCTAGGTTAGATTTCACTAGTTGTCTTTAACCTGAGTTTTTAAATCAATTCTTCTCTATTCATCATCTGTTACTTCACGCTTCATAGTCCTCACCCATGTAGAACTTGGTCTTCCAACACTTCTATTGCCTGGTGGAGCGCAAGTTAAAAGTTAGAAATTATCTAAATAAGAAAATCTAAGGTACAAAGGCTAACTATACTATTTCAGTTATCAAAAATATTAATTCAAAAATACTTCGACTACTAACTGGGGCTTATCATAGAAAATAAAAACTGCTCTCATAAACATAAAGATATTTTCATTATCAAAATATCATAAATTGTGAACATCTTACGAAATCATCTTTAAAAAACTGCAACCAGATCATACTGACTCAATAAAGGAAAAGGAATCTGTGGGTGGCTGAACGTATGAATAAGAAAAATATAAACAATGCCTTTCAATCTATTTACTCCTTCAAAACAGGTGATTAACCCTTTACAATATGCAGAAAACAAATATTAATTTCCTGTTTCCATTCTTTTACCGCATTGCAATAGTTTCCCTTCATGCAGCTGAGAGAGGAAACCTTCACTATATATTCCGATTTGAAAGGTCAAAATACTGAACGTAACTATTAATTCTTCACTATATAAAGAAGAAGGTTGTGATGGCCTATGGTGACCTATTGGAAACGTCCCTGCCTGGTGATCTGCCGGACTAGTGTTCGAGTCCCGCTCAAGCTAGATAGTTTCTTGTACCGTTTATAATTTCACCATCCTGGTGAGCTAAGGATGGGAGGTTTGCGGGAGCCTATACGTCTGCCTGCTGAGTCACTAGCAGCTATTGCCTAGCCCTCCCTGGTCCTAGCTTTGATAGAGAGGGGGCTTGACCACTGATACATACATACATACATACATACATACATACATATATACATACAAACATGCATATACGTATACGTGTGTATAATATATATATATATATATATATATATATATATACATACACTGTATATTCTGTATATTACATAGTCAGTCTCTAGGGGGCTATCACTGTCCCTTACCTCTGCCATTCATGGGCGACCTTTAAAATCTTTAAAAACTGCTTCTACCAATTACTTTCTCTCAAAACACACATGCAAAGACACTTTCACTTACATCTGATGTATATTAATTTTTTCCTGGATTTGGAATATCATGTTATATAATCCATCATTCATTGAGATTGAAACAAACACTGAAGTTTAATGACCATTGTTCCCCATTTGAAGTTGAAAGATGTAGCGTTGTGTTGTGGAATGGTGTGGAAGGATTGTTGTTGTTGTTGTTTACAGTGTTTTCTGTAGACAAAGCGTTCGTTTGATGATGCCGTCTATCTGCCTGTTGCAACAGACACTTTTTTTTCAGATGGAGCTAGGCGTTTTGCAAGTTCAATGTTCCAATAGGAACAGTAGCATAGTGTTGGTGTATGTATAAACGAGCACAGTATCTTTCTCCTGTATGAAGTACTGATAAATACTTAGCATAACCTAAAGCTATTACTAATTGCGTTTAAGCAAGCATTATCCCTTTCATAATAAAGATATTCCAAAATTAATCGAAATTATTATTATTATTATTATTATTATTATTATTATTATTATTACTAGCTAAGCTACAACCCTATTTGGAAAAGCAAGATGCTATAAGCCCAAGGGCTCCAACCGGAAAAAATAGCCCAGTGAGAAGAGGAAATAAGAAAATAAATAAACGATATGAGAAATACTAAACACTTGAAATGAAATATTTTAAAAACATTTACAACATGAAAACAGATATTTCATATATAAACTCTATGAAAGTGCTTGATGCGTCTCTTATACAAGCTGGTGTCTATAATCTCAGTGGTTGCGATATCAATATAAGGCTTACTATCAAATAAAAATTACACAATCAAACAGTTTTTCATGAAATTTGATCTAGTGCAGATCCTTTTTTTTTTTCAGGGTCGTGCTCTGATGAATGATGCATGTAAGTTCAAGGTTATTCCGGTCTTGCTTAGACGTGGTACATCTTTAATATTTTACAGATCTTTATTTAGTTGTCTTCCTTTCCTTTTGTTATTTAGTAGTGATACTCAAGTTCAAAATCATCCATCATGTTTTTTTGTATCACAGAATTAGGTCTTTTTCCCCAATAGAAATCAGAAATTCTATTTCAAAATGATGCAATTACCCTCATTCGAAACTGGTATATCAATGACAGTATTGTATCATCATGGATGTCGATTCAAATCAGGAATATGAAGCATACTAAACAACATACAAAAAAGCATCGTGAATTTATCGTGACATCAAACAAGAAATTAGGGGTCAAATTATAGTCGCCCTGTTTTGTCATCACACTGAAGCATTTATTCAACAACATAATCTTTGGCCATTGAAGGGTTTCCTTACATCAGAGAGGTATCATGAACTTTCAACTCCTAAGTTACATGTTGTGTAGCCTAATGTGTCAACATTTCGACCCGCAAGTTAAATGTCATGTAATATGTCAACATTTCGAATCTTGAAGTTACATGCCATGAAATGTGTCAAAATTTTAAGCCTTGAAGTATAAATTTCATATACTAATGTCAACATTTCGAGTCTTGAAGTTACATGCTATGTAATACGTCAGCATTTCGAATCTTAAAGTTACTTGCCATGAAATGTATCAAATTCAAGCCTTGAAGATAAAGGTCATGTAATACGTCAGCATTTCGAATCTTGAAGATACATGTCATGAAATGTGTCAAAATTTCAAGCCTTGAAGTTAAATGTCATGTAATATGTCAACATTTCGAATCTTGAAGTTACATGCCATGAAATGTGTCAAAATTTCGGCCCTTGAAGTTAAAGGTCATGTAATATATATTTCAATATTTCGAATCTTGAAGTTACATGCCCTGAAATGTGTCAAAATTTCAAGCCTTGAAGTTAAAGGTCATGTAATATTTCAATATTTCAAGCCTTAAAGTTACATGCCATGAAATGTGTCAACATTTTGAGCCTTAAGTTACAGATGTAATGTGTCAGCATTTCGAGCCTTGAGTTACAGGTGTAATGTGTCAACATTTCGAGCCTTAAAGTTACATGCCCGATAATATATCAACATTTCGAAACCTTCATATTGCTAATAACTAAAATTTGTAGAATAAAAGAAAACAGAAAGATGAAAAGTAACGTAATAAGGCTCTTAACTAATTACACAATTCCCTCATTACTGTAAAACAATAAGTAGCGATAGTCCATAGTCAAGGTACCATGTATATGAATTTTACATTATCCCTTCAAAGAGAACTCACTACGGCATTAAAATTCTCACAAAACTCTCTTAAAATCAACTCTTTTTACTGGTTCTCTATATCACTCAGAGAGAGAAATGTGTTTGTTGACAGACTCTTCACAAAACCTTACGACTGGCATTTACAGATCTATGGGGAAAAAGCAGGGCTGTACACAATTCAGATGAAATCTTAATCGCATAAAGTATATCTAACTCAGGAAAAATTAACAATCATTAGAATATGCTTAGGGAAACTGGGGGGAATAACTTTGGGTGAATATGAATGTGTAACAGAATATTCTAATAAAAACATTGCTTTTATAAACATTTTCATACTAGACAAAAATCTTATTTTGTTGGGTCTCTCTCTCTCTCTCTCTCTCTCTCCTCTCTCTCTCTCTCTCTCTCTCTCTGTCCAAACATTGTAAAAAACATATAACGTTTATAATACCTATCCTTCCGTAAGCCGTAGAATAATAACACCTTAGCATAAAAAAGTCTTATCTCGCATATGATATTTTATTCTATTCTAGCATTACTATATTTGCCAGCAAAATAATGCCTTTGTTTTACGAGAAAACCCTTAAAAATGCATTTGGAGACATGACTTGTTTATATATCTTCCGCTTCTCAGTCGGGTCTCTTTGATCTGAATCTTTGAATCATTGCTAGTAATGGTGATACTACTTGTGGTGACCCCGGGGGGGGGGGTTTAATTGCATTATGGGTCTTAATGACATAATATGATAACTGCAGGGAAGAGCGCGGTACTGAAGCACTACTTGTGACACAAGGTTAGTCCTCGCTCGGGTATTGAAGGAATAACTTACTCTTTGCAATAGTTGAGTCAGTAGAACTTCAAAAGTTCAAACTTGCAGCAAAATTTTTTTTTAAGTTGAACATGCTGTCATAAGTCTTTTTATATTTTATTTATGAAATATCTGTTTGCTAATGTTTTTAAAATACCTTATATTTTTTTTTTTCATTATTTCTTATATTGTTTATTTGTTTCCATATTTTCTTTCCCCACTCGGCTATCTTTCCCTGTTGGAGCTCTACGGCTTATAGCATCTTGCTTTTCCAACTAGGGTTGCAGCTTAGCTAGAAATAATAATAATAATAATAATAATAACAATAATAATAATAATAATAATAATAATAATATTAATATAACCTAAAAACTATAGAACTGAAGTTGTTTATCCAGTGACACTGGGGGGATAATAGTGGCCTCTCTCAAGCAACGGGAACCTGACTCCTTACTTGGAGGAACTGTTTCAATAAAGCTTTTCTGCCAATGCATATCAGGTTTCAATTCTTGAAAACCTGCTGGGTTTCCAGCCATTGGGCAATAATCTTCCTTCCTTCAGTTCAAAGATTTCTTAAATTTTCTCACCTACTAAGAAGTGTTTTATACATTTAAAAACTGAATATAAACAGTAAAAACTAAATATTGTGTACGTATTTAGAAAAACCAATTGTTGTTTCTCTAACACAGAAGTTGGAGAACTGTATCAAAAACACAATACACATTCACGACGGTTAAGACGTTGAATATATATATATATATATATATATTATATACATATATATATATATATATATACATATATATATATATATACATATATATATATTATATATATATATATATATATAATATATATAACATATATATATGTATATATATATATATATATACACACATATATATATATTATGTTCTATTCTCCTGTTATTGTCTATAATCAATCAAGATATTTTTACAAACCTCTCTATCTGTTTTATAGTTCATTTCCGCACTTCCTCCTCTTATCAATCTACCATCTTTTTCATCCAAACCACTACCTTCTTAGGTAAATTATTATCATTATCATTACTTGCTAAGCTACAACCGTAGTTGGAAAAGCAGGATGCTAAAAGCCACGGGCTCCAACAGCGGAATTAGCCCAGTGAAGAAAGAAAAACAAGGAAAAAATAAAATATTTTAAGAGCAGAAACAAAAACAAAATAAATATTTCCTGTATAAACTATAAAAAACTTCAACAAAACAAGAGTAAGAAAAACAAGATAAAAGAGTGTGCTCGAGTATACCTTCAAGCAAGAGAACTCTAACCCAAGACTGTGGAAGAACATGGTACAGAGGCTATGGCACTATCAAAGAATAGATTTTGGAGTGTCCTTCTCCTAGAAGAGCTGCTTATCATAGCTAAAGAGTCTCTTCTACGTTTACCAAGAGGAAAGTAGCCATTGAACAATTAGAGTGCAGTAGTTGAGAGCAGGAAAATTGTTTGGTAATCTCAGTATTTGGCAGGTGTATGAGGAAAGAGGAGAACGTTTCTCTTAAACAGTTAGATTAAAATATCTCAATTTCCCGCATTGTGAAATAACTAACTCTATCAATCACGTCTGTTTGTTATTTAAATTCTACTTTGTCTTAGTACACAACTTGGTGAACTGTAAGCTCTCTCATATCACGGAAACAGGACAGAATTTTGATGTCATCTTGACACTTGTTGAACGGAATTTTCCTTCTGAATAGAAACTTGGCGTCATAAGATGTTACTTAGAATGATATTCCAGTAAAAGAGAAATATGAATGAACTTATTATTAAATAAAGGTTATTTTTTATTTAGTCTTAATTAATGTTGAATGTATTGACATCAGTTAACATAAAAATAAACAAATATTAAAAAAATTAGTTAGTTTGATTGTCTTGACAGATCAAGAATAAATAAATGCATGGATGTGATCACATATATCTTTTTAAAATGAAATTAAAAATAAGCCAAAATCATAAAATAGATAAGAAAAAAAATCTAAAGTTAGGAAATGAAATTTCAGCTTCGAAAACATCACTAATTACCTAATCTGTTCCTCCCATAACTATGCAATTGAAGGTAGAAGCAATTATTTTGATTTTATACTTGAGAGAGAGAGAGAGAGAGAGAGAGAGAGAGAGAGAGAGAGAGAGAGAGAGAGAGTAGAATAATAACGATATGAAAGGTATTTTATCTTCATTTGTGCTTTGAAAGAGTTGTGACGTACATAAAGAATTACGTACAAGGCCTGTTCTAGAAATGCACGCGTTTCAATTGCTGATTTCTTTCCTCACTGCATAAATAAAGGGCGAATTGTGGCACCCCTAAGGGAATGGGTGGCGGGGTGGCGATGGGGTATTGGAGGGGGGGGGGGGGCGGCATATCAGAATTCCCAAATCCTTTTTTCTTTTGCGTGGACTTTACACTGAATGTTAATCTGACTTGGAAATGACGTCCAAGACTGAAATAAAAAACTCAATTTTTTTTCAAAGTCCCTTTTGGCCTTTAGTTGGACGTCACACCGCTGTGTACTCTTTGGCATGATGTTTGCAAAAGGGAAAAT
>NC_090737.1:82909095-82913414 GCF_036898095.1 Palaemon carinicauda | reverse complement strand
ATTCTTTCTGTTTTGGCTTATTCTTTCCACATTCTCCTTTGTCCTCATACATCTAGCAACACTGAGATTACCAAACAGGTTTTCTTCGCTTAAGGTGTTAACTACTGCAATGTAATTATTCAGTGGCTACTTTCCTCTTGGTAAGGGTAGAAGAGACTCTTTAGCTATGGTAAGCAATTCTTCTAGGGGAAGGACACCCCAAAATCAAACCCTTGTTCTCTGGCCTTGGGTAGACCCCAAAATCAAACCCTTGTTCTCTGGCCTTAGGTAGTGCCATAGCCTCCGTATCATGGCTTTCCACTGTCTTGGATTACAGGTCTCTTGCTTGAGGGTACACTTGGCCACGCTGTTCTATCTTATTTCTCTTGTTTTTTCTTTTTTTATTTTGAGTTTTTATAGTTTACATATGAAAAATTTTACTTAATGTGGTAACTGTTCTTAAAATATTTTATTTTGATCGTTTATTACTTCTCTTGTAGTTTATTTATTTCATTGTTTCCTGTCCTCACTGGTCTATTTTTCCTTGTTGGAGCTCTTGGGTTTATATTATTAATAATAATAATAATAATAATAATAATAATAATAATTATTATTATTATTATTATTACACCATCAGACATATGTAAAGGTGAGGTATGAATCAAAGACCAAAATGTCTTGATGGATCATGGTTATTTGACGTTCATGTCATCACTGCCCATGGTTATTTATCATCTATCCCTTCTTGTAAATACTGTTCTAATGAAAATATCCTTAAAACCATCTCTCTCAAAGGTTAATGTCATCCTATCTTCTTATTTCTACCATTTTCTCATCCCAGACGTCTCTTGGAAATTCCATAATTATGATGTTTCCAATTCCTTTGCACTCGGGCATACTTTTCTATCTTATTTCACTTCCTCTTGTTTTTTAGTTTTATGTGATATGTCTAATTTAATCTTGTTACTGTTCTTAAAATATTCTATTTTCATTGTTTATTTTTTACTTGTAGTTCATTTATTTCCTTGTTCCCTTTCCTCACTGGGCTAATTTTCCTTGTTGGAGGCCTGGGGTTTGTAGAATCTTGCATTTATAGCCTGGTTTGTAATAATAATAATTATAATTATTGAAGAGGATATGCAGAAACTTCAGTACCGGTCATTCCATATTTAATCAAATAAAAAGGTGGCAACGCGACTTTCCCGATACTTCAATAACATTCCACACAAGTTGTCTATGATTCTCTTGCCTTGGCGTCTTCTCGATCACCTTTAATCTCAATAATCCTTTACAATCCTCTATCACCTTCACTCTCAGTTAATGGGAGAAGTATTCCCAGCCACCATCAATTTGGAGAATTTCCTTCAATTAGAGCAATTTAACACATTACGGCCAAATATTCCAGGCTATCTCACATCAACAATGCAGGAGTTAGGTGTTAATGGTGTTCACTCCAAAGACATTTTCCTTTTACCTTCATTTTCCCAACATTTAACCGGTAGAAATCGTTCTGGCATGGTTTAAAGGTAACTCATGAGTGACAGAGGAATGGGAAAGGACTATGTAATAAAGACCGACCATATATACAGTACACATAATCAGAGCCCAAGTTTATTTATCCACCCCAGGTAGGTTCAAGGAGGGCCAGGGAAAGGGTTCTAACGACTAGCAAGGTAGAACACCAAAAGCCCCATCGCTAGATCACAAGGACAGTATTACAGAAACTATTAACCTTGAAAATTGCTCGAACTTCCATCCAACAGATTGCGAGATAGGGACGTTTCCAATAATCTCATTACTGACCCAAGCAATTCATTTATAATGATCACTAATAGACATGGCATTATGTATGTGGGTATAGTCTCTCTGTTAACGGTGGAATTAGTTTCAATCATTATTGGTGGTTTATATCATGGAATAATTATCAGTTAATCTTCCTTAGTGAATTCTTTAGTAAATCCGTGTTATTATATGATTTCAATCCAATGAATATACCACAGGATTATATATATATATATATATATATATATATATATATATATATATATATATATATATATATGTATGTGTGTGTGTGTGCGTCTGTGAGTGTGTTTGCTGACAGCTTGTCTCTGATACCATTTCCATATAAGATGATTGCCTTAATGCGTCAATGTGTTTTATAAAGGAATCTTCCGCTTTTCTCAGCTTCTTCAAATTGTCAATTGCAAGGATTCCAGTTACGAAACACGTGACACCAATAAGTAACTACTAAACTACATGACATATTTCTGAGCAATGCAATGAAATCTCCCACCCGTCTAAACGTAAAAAAAAAAAAAACATACTTCGAATAAAGAAAAAAAAATATTCCTTCTGTCACATGCTGAAATTGTTTTATACATAATTTTCCCCACCCTCAAAATTAATGAATATGTATAAGATGAATTTCATAAAAAAAAAAAAAAAAAAAAAAAAAAACCGGGGAACATTACATAACCTCGGCAACTTCATCTTAGATTTAACTCTCCGCTTCTGTTTATTCCTTCTTGCGTTTGCATCCCTGTGCTAACAGCCGGAATTCTCTTCAGATGTTCCTCACTTTTGAGAGAGAGAGAGAGAGAGAGAGAGAGAGAGAGAGAGAGAGAGAGAGAGAGTCTTACCTCATCTCTCAACCGAACACTGAAGAATAAAAACATCGTCTGAAGTTTCCTGGTCTGAATAATTCAGAAGGAAAGTAATCATCTCTCGACCTTTCTGTTCCTTCTATGTCTCTCTTATCTTTGTACTTTTTTCCCAGTTTTCTTTATTAGTCGTTGTTTTTTCTTTTTTTTTTAGTATCACTTAATTCCTTATAAGAATATTTTGGAAGGTAGATATGATTATTATTATTATTATTATTATTATTATTATTATTATTATTATTATTATTATTATTATTATTATTACTAGCCAAGCTACAGCCTTACTTGGAAAAGCAGGTTACTAGAAGCCCAAGGGCTCCAACAGGGAAAAATAGCAGAGTGAGGAAAGGAAATAAGAAAATGAATAAACGATATGAGAAACAATTAGCAATAAAATAAAAATATAAATGATTGTAAGATTCAGGATAGTAAATCAAACATTTGAATTAAAGTGGAAATGTACATAAACGAACTTCATAAGTAGGATAATAACGGAAACCAAATTCACAATTTCTCATAATGCGTTATTTACACATAACTTAACATGATGTCATGTCATCGTAATTAATGATGAATGTAGTATGGGATGTTTCTCAGATGTTAGAACCACCCATAACACCTTTACCTACGCCGTGGTATGACAGTCTTGTCAGGCCAATTTTGGACTTCCAGACACTCCCACATATTGGAATAAGCATTTCCAAGATGGGTGGTGAAATTTTACATTTTAGTTTAAGGCTGACAAGTCATTTTTTGTACCCTTTACAGTGAAAAGCTTTATAGTGAAAATTAAGAAGAAATCTATCATTAGTCCCGTGCATGAGTGTATATGTTTGTGCAGTATCTATCCATTTCTATCTTCATGTGTATGTATATGTATTTGTATATTTACACACATATATTCATATATATATACTGTATACACACATACAAACACACACACATATATACATACACACACACACACACACATATATATATATATATATATATATATATATATATATGCGTGTGAGTACGTATGTGAATACGTATTTAGAAAAAAAATTTATACATTTATCACAGACACAATTTATAAACATACAAAACATAAGCACTACACCACAGCGTGAAACATATATTGAGACATCAATCTATAATAACAGCATTAATGCTTCTAGATTTCCAGACAGGCAAAGCTTTAGTTCGGGGAAACGTAAAGAAAGTCCAATTATATTATATGCATCCATGAGGAGAAATAGATGTTGCTGCCATTCACGGTGCAAAATGATTGCTCTGAATTGCTCTAGTCTATGCCTTTGCTAATTACTTTGCTAATTGCTACCTCTCACCTAAAGACCATCATATTATTGAAATAATGAACATTGTTATTATTGGCAACATCATGGGAAGATACTTGGGATTTTTAAGTAATGACCAACAATTACTTCAATAGATAAAAAGTAGAATGGTAAGTGCTTTTAATGTAATCAAATATAATTTGAAACTTCTGTTCAACAAGTATTCAAGAGTCGATATGTAATTTAAAGACATATTTCATCTTTAATTAAGTAGTAAAAGTTGCAATTGTGAATAAATGTTAATTACAAATTTATTCATTTAAACATATTATGATGTATATACATTATACATTGTATAATTATAAATGTATATTTCTTTAAATATATGTATAACATT